>NC_134362.1:17829957-17932457 GCF_048569485.1 Anomaloglossus baeobatrachus
TGCCTCCTCTCCTCAGTGTCTCTCTGTCCCTCAGTGTCTCCCTCTCCTCAGTCTCTCCCTCTCCTCAGTGCCTCCCTCTCCTCAGTGTCTCCCTCTCTCTCCTCAGTGTCTCCCTCTCCTCAGTGTCTCCCTCTCCTCAGTGTCTCCCTCTCCTCAGTGTCTCCCTCTCCTCAGTGCCTCCCTCTCCTCAGTGTCTCCCTCTCCTCAGTGTCTCCCTCTCCTCAGTGTCTCCCTCTCCTCAGTGCCTCCCTCTCTCTCCTCAGTGTCTCCCTCTCCTCAGTGTCTCCCTCTCTCCTCAGTGTCTCCCTCTCCTCAGTGTCTCCCTCTCCTCAGTGTCTCCCTCTCCTCAGTGCCTCCCTCTCCTCAGTGTCTCCCTCTCCTCAGTGTCTCCCTCTCCTCAGTGCCTCCCTCTCCTCAGTGTCTCCCTCTCTCTCCTCAGTGCCTCCCTCTCCTCATTGCCTCCCTCTTCTCAGTGCCTCCCTCTTATCAGTGCCTCCCTCTCCTCAGTGTCTCCCTCTCCTCAGTGCCTCCCTCTCCTCAGTGTCTCCCTATCCTCAGTGTCTCGTCTCCTCAGTGTCTCCCTCTCCTCAGTGTCTCCCTCTCCTCAGTGTCTCCCTCTCCTCAGTGTCTCCCTCTCCTCAGTGTCTCGTCTCCTCAGTGTCTCCCTCTCTGTCCCTCAGTGTCTCCCTCTCCTCAGTATCTCCCTCTCCTGTGTCTCCCTCTCTGTCCCTCAGTGTCTCCCTCTCCTCAGTGTCTCCCTCTCTGTCCCTCAGTGTCTCCCTCTCCTCAGTGTCTCCCTCTCCTCAGTGTCTCGTCTCCTCAGTGTCTCGCTCTCCTCAGTGTCTCGTCTCCTCAGTGCCTCCCTCTCCTCAGTGTCTCCCTCTCCTCAGTGTGTCCCTCTCCTCAGTGTGTCCCTCTCCTCAGTGTGTCCCTCTCCTCAGTGTCTCCCTCTCCGCAGTGTCTCCCTCTCCTCAGTATCTCCCTCTCCTCAGTGTCTCCCTCTCTCTCCTCAGTGCCTCCCTCTCCTCAGTGTCTCCCTCTCCTCAGTGCCTCCCTCTCCTCAGTGTCTCCCTCTCCTCAGTGTCTCCCTCTCCTCAGTGTCTCCCTCTCCTCAGTGTCTCCCTCTCCTCAGTGTCTCCCTCTCCTCAGTGTCTCCCTCTCCTCAGTGTCTCGTCTCCTCAGTGTCTCCCTCTCTGTCCCTCAGTGTCTCCCTCTCCTCAGTGTCTCCCTCTCCTCAGTATCTCCCTCTCCTGTGTCTCCCTCTCTGTCCCTCAGTGTCTCCCTTTCCTCAGTGTCTCGTCTCCTCAGTGTCTCCCTCTCTGTCCCTCAGTGTCTCCCTCTCCTCAGTGTCTCGTCTCCTCAGTGTCTCCCTCTCCTCAGTGTCTCCCTCTCCTCAGTGTCTCCCTCTCCTCAGTGTCTCGTCTCCTCAGTGTCTCCCTCTCCTCAGTGTCTCGTCTCCTCAGTGTCTCCCTCTCTGTCTCTCAGTGCCTCCCTCTCCTCAGTGTCTCCCTCTCCTCAGTGTCTCCCTCTCCTCAGTGTCTCCCTCTCCTCAGTGTCTCGTCTCCTCAGTGTCTCCCTCTCTCTCCCTCAGTGTCTCCCTCTCCTCAGTGTCTCCCTCTCCTCAGTGTCTCGTCTCCTCAGTGTCTCCCTCTCTGTCCCTCAGTGTCTCCCTCTCCTCAGTGTCTCCCTCTCCTCAGTGTCTCCCTCTCCTCAGTGTCTCCCTCTCCTCAGTGCCTCCCTCTCCTCAGTGCCTCCCTCTCCTCAGTGCCTCCCTCTCCTCAGTGCCTCCCTCTCCTCAGGTTCTTCTCCCTCTCCTCAGTGTCTCCCTCTCCTCAGTGTCTCCCTCTCCTCAGTGTCTCCCTCTCTGTCCCTCAGTGTCTCCCTCTCCTCAGTGTCTCCCTCTCTGTCCCTCAGTGTCTCCCTCTCCTCAGTGTCTCCCTCTCCTCAGTGTCTCCCTCTCCTCAGTGTCTCCCTCTCTGTCCCTCAGTGTCTCCCTCTCCTCAGTGCCTCCCTCTCCTCAGTGCCTCCCTCTCCTCAGTGTCTCCGTCTCCTCAGTGTCTCCGTGTCCTCAGTGTCTCCCTCTCCTCAGTGTCTCCCTCTCCTCAGTGTCTCCCTCTCCTCAGTGTCTCCCTCTCTGTCCCTCAGTGTCTCCCTCTTCTTAGTGTCTCCCTCTCCTCAGTGTCTCCCTCTCCTCAGTGCCTCCCTCTCCTCAGTGCCTCCCTCTCCTCACTGCCTCCCTCTCCTTACTGCCTCCCTCTCCTCAGTGTCTCCCTCTCCTCAGTGTCTCCCTCTCCTCAGTGTCTCCCTCTCCTCAGTGCCTCCCTCTCCTCAGTGCCTCCCTCTCCTCAGTGTCTCCCTCTCCTCAGTGTCTCCGACTCCACAGTGTCTCCCTCTCCTCAGTGTCTCCCTCTCTGTCCCTCAGTGTCTCCCTCTCCTCAGTGTCTCCCTCTCCTCAGTGCCTCCCTCTCCTCAGTGCCTCCCTCTCCTCAGTGCCTCCCTCTCCTCAGTGTCTCCCTCTCCTCAGTGCCTCCCTCTCCTCAGTGTCTCCCTCTCCTCAGTGTCTCCCTCTCTGTCCCTCAGTGTCTCCCTCTCCTCAGTGTCTCGTCTCCTCAGTGTCTCCCTGTCCTCAGTGTCTCCCTCTCCTCAGTGTCTCCCTCTCTGTCCCTCAGTGTCTCCCTCTCCTCAGTGTCGCCCTCTCCTCAGTGTCTCCCTCTCCTCAGTGCCTCCCTCTCCTCAGTGCCTCCCTCTCCTCAGTGCCTCCCTCTCCTCAGTGTCTCCCTCTCCTCAGTGTCTCCCTCTCCTCAGTGTCTCCCTCTCCTCAGTGCCTCCCTCTCCTCAGTGTCTCCCTTTCCTCAGTGTCTCCCTCTCCTCAGTGCCTCCCTCTCCTCAGTGCCTCCCTCTCCTCAGTGTCTCCCTCTCCTCAGTGCCTCCCTCTCCTCAGTGTCTCTCTCTCCTCAGTGTCTCCCTCTCCTCAGTGTCTCCCTCTCTGTCCCTCAGTGTCTCCCTCTCCTCAGTGTCTCCCTCTCCTCAGTGTCTCCCTCTCTCACCTCAGTGTCTCCCTCTCCTCAGTGTCTCCCTCTTCTCAGTGTCTCCCTCTCCTCAGTGTCTCCCTCTCCTCAGTGCCTCCCTCTCCTCAGTGCCTCCCTCTCCTCAGTGTCTCGTCTCCTCTGTGTCTCCCTCTCTCTCCTCAGTGTCTCCCTCTCCTCAGTGCCTCCCTCTCCTCAGTGTCTCCCTCTCCTCAGTGTCTCCCTCTCTTCCTCAGTGCCTCCCTCTCCTCAGTGTCTCGTCTCCTCAGTGTCTCCCTCTCCTCAGTGCCTCTCTCTCTTCAGTACCTCCCTCTCCTCAGTGTCTCGTCTCCTCAGTGTCTCCCTCTCTCTCCTCAGTGTCTCCCTCTCCTCAGTGTCTCCCTCTCCTCAGTGTCTCCCTCTCCTCAGTGCCTACCTCTCCTCAGTGCCTACCTCTCCTCAGTGTCTCCCTCTCCTCAGTGTCTCCCTCTCCTCAGTGTCTCCCTCTCTCTCCTCAGTGTCTCCCTCTCCTCAGTGTCTCCCTCTCCTCAGTGCCTCCCTCTTTTCAGTGCCTCCCTCTCCTCAGTGCCTCCCTCTCCTCAGTGTCTCCCTCTCTCTCCTCAGTGTCTCCCTCTCCTCAGTGTCCCCCTCTGCTCAGTGCCTCCCTCTCCTCAGTGTCTCCCTCTCTCTCCTCAGTGCCTCCCTCTCCTCAGTGCCTCCCTCTCCTCAGTGCCTCCCTCTCCTCAGTGTCTCTCTCTCCTCAGTGTCTCCCTCTCTCTCCTCAGTGTCTCCCTCTCCTCAGTGTCTCCCTCTCCTCAGTGTCTCCCTCTCCTCAGTGCCTCCCTCTCTCTCCTCAGTGTCTCCCTCTCCTCAGTGTCTCCCTCTCCTCAGTGTCTCCCTCTCCTCAGTGTCTCCCTCTCCTCAGTGCCTCCCTCTCCTCAGTGTCTCCCTCTCCTCAGTGCCTCCCTCTCCTCAGTGTCTCCCTCTCCTCAGTGTCTCCCTCTCCTCAGTGCCTCCCTCTCCTCAGTGTCTCGTCTCCTCAGTGTCTCCCTCCCTCTCCTCAGTGTCTCCCTCTCCTCAGTGCCTCCCTCTCCTCAGTGTCTCCCTCCCTCTCCTCAGTGCCTCCCTCTCCTCAGTGCCTCCCTCTCCTCAGTGCCTCCTCTCCTCAGTGTCTCTCTGTCCCTCAGTGTCTCCCTCTCCTCAGTCTCTCCCTCTCCTCAGTGCCTCCCTCTCCTCAGTGTCTCCCTCTCTCTCCTCAGTGTCTCCCTCTCCTCAGTGTCTCCCTCTCCTCAGTGTCTCCCTCTCCTCAGTGCCTCCCTCTCCTCAGTGTCTCCCTCTCCTCAGTGTCTCCCTCTCCTCAGTGCCTCCCTCTCTCTCCTCAGTGCCTCCCTCTCCTCAGTGTCTCCCTCTCCTCAGTGTCTCCCTCTCTCCTCAGTGTCTCCCTCTCCTCAGTGTCTCCCTCTCCTCAGTGTCTCCCTCTCCTCAGTGCCTCCCTCTCCTCAGTGTCTCCCTCTCCTCAGTGTCTCCCTCTCCTCAGTGCCTCCCTCTCCTCAGTGTCTCCCTCTCTCTCCTCAGTGCCTCCCTCTCCTCATTGCCTCCCTCTCCTCAGTGCCTCCCTCTCCTCAGTGCCTCCCTCTTATCAGTGCCTCCCTCTCCTCAGTGTCTCCCTCTCCTCAGTGCCTCCCTCTCCTCAGTGTCTCCCTATCCTCAGTGTCTCGTCTCCTCAGTGTCTCCCTCTCCTCAGTGTCTCCCTCTCCTCAGTGTCTCCCTCTCCTCAGTGTCTCCCTCTCCTCAGTGTCTCGTCTCCTCAGTGTCTCCCTCTCTGTCCCTCAGTGTCTCCCTCTCCTCAGTATCTCCCTCTCCTGTGTCTCCCTCTCTGTCCCTCAGTGTCTCCCTCTCCTCAGTGTCTCCCTCTCTGTCCCTCAGTGTCTCCCTCTCCTCAGTGTCTCCCTCTCCTCAGTGTCTCGTCTCCTCAGTGTCTCCCTCTCCTCAGTGTCTCGTCTCCTCAGTGCCTCCCTCTCCTCAGTGTCTCCCTCTCCTCAGTGTGTCCCTCTCCTCAGTGTGTCCCTCTCCTCAGTGTCTCCCTCTCCGCAGTGTCTCCCTCTCCTCAGTGTCTCCCTGTCTCTCCTCAGTGCCTCCCTCTCCTCAGTGTCTCCCTCTCCTCAGTGCCTCCCTCTCCTCAGTGCCTCCCTCTCCTCAGTGTCTCCCTCTCCTCAGTGTCTCCCTCTCCTCAGTGTCTCCCTCTCCTCAGTGTCTCGTCTCCTCAGTGTCTCCCTCTCCTCAGTGTCTCCCTCTCCTCAGTGTCTCCCTCTCCTCAGTGTCTCCCTCTCCTCAGTGTCTCCCTCTCCTCAGTGTCTCGTCTCCTCAGTGTCTCCCTCTCTGTCCCTCAGTGTCTCCCTCTCCTCAGTGTCTCCCTATCCTCAGTATCTCCCTCTCCTGTGTCTCCCTCTCTGTCCCTCAGTGTCTCCCTCTCCTCAGTGTCTCGTCTCCTCAGTGTCTCCCTCTCTGTCCCTCAGTGTCTCCCTCTCCTCAGTGTCTCGTCTCCTCAGTGTCTCCCTCTCCTCAGTGTCTCCCTCTCCTCAGTGTCTCCCTCTCCTCAGTGTCTCGTCTCCTCAGTGTCTCCCTCTCCTCAGTGTCTCGTCTCCTCAGTGTCTCCCTCTCTGTCTCTCAGTGCCTCCCTCTCCTCAGTGCCTCCCTCTCCTCAGTGCCTCCTCTCCTCAGTGTCTCTCTGTCCCTCAGTGTCTCCCTCTCCTCAGTCTCTCCCTCTCCTCAGTGCCTCCCTCTCCTCAGTGTCTCCCTCTCTCTCCTCAGTGTCTCCCTCTCTCTCCTCAGTGTCTCCCTCTCCTCAGTGTCTCCCTCTCCTCAGTGTCTCCCTCTCCTCAGTGCCTCCCTCTCCTCAGTGTCTCCCTCTCCTCAGTGTCTCCCTCTCCTCAGTGTCTCCCTCTCCTCAGTGCCTCCCTCTCTCTCCTCAGTGCCTCCCTCTCCTCAGTGTCTCCCTCTCCTCAGTGTCTCCCTCTCTCCTCAGTGTCTCCCTCTCCTCAGTGTCTCCCTCTCCTCAGTGTCTCCCTCTCCTCAGTGCCTCCCTCTCCTCAGTGTCTCCCTCTCCTCAGTGTCTCCCTCTCCTCAGTGCCTCCCTCTCCTCAGTGTCTCCCTCTCTCTCCTCAGTGCCTCCCTCTCCTCATTGCCTCCCTCTCCTCAGTGCCTCCCTCTCCTCAGTGCCTCCCTCTTATCAGTGCCTCCCTCTCCTCAGTGTCTCCCTCTCCTCAGTGCCTCCCTCTCCTCAGTGTCTCCCTATCCTCAGTGTCTCGTCTCCTCAGTGTCTCCCTCTCCTCAGTGTCTCCCTCTCCTCAGTGTCTCCCTCTCCTCAGTGTCTCCCTCTCCTCAGTGTCTCGTCTCCTCAGTGTCTCCCTCTCTGTCCCTCAGTGTCTCCCTCTCCTCAGTATCTCCCTCTCCTGTGTCTCCCTCTCTGTCCCTCAGTGTCTCCCTCTCCTCAGTGTCTCCCTCTCTGTCCCTCAGTGTCTCCCTCTCCTCAGTGTCTCCCTCTCCTCAGTGTCTCGTCTCCTCAGTGTCTCCCTCTCCTCAGTGTCTCGTCTCCTCAGTGCCTCCCTCTCCTCAGTGTCTCCCTCTCCTCAGTGTGTCCCTCTCCTCAGTGTCTCCCTCTCCGCAGTGTCTCCCTCTCCGCAGTGTCTCCCTCTCCTCAGTATCTCCCTCTCCTCAGTGCCTCCCTCTCCTCAGTGCCTCCCTCTCCTCAGTGTCTCCCTCTCCTCAGTGTCTCCCTCTCCTCAGTGTCTCCCTCTCCTCAGTGTCTCCCTCTCCTCAGTGTCTCCCTCTCCTCAGTGTCTCCCTCTCCTCAGTGTCTCCCTCTCCTCAGTGTCTCCCTCTCCTCAGTGTCTCGTCTCCTCAGTGTCTCCCTCTCTGTCCCTCAGTGTCTCCCTCTCCTCAGTGTCTCCCTCTCCTCAGTATCTCCCTCTCCTGTGTCTCCCTCTCTGTCCCTCAGTGTCTCCCTCTCCTCAGTGTCTCGTCTCCTCAGTGTCTCCCTCTCTGTCCCTCAGTGTCTCCCTCTCCTCAGTGTCTCGTCTCCTCAGTGTCTCCCTCTCCTCAGTGTCTCCCTCTCCTCAGTGTCTCGTCTCCTCAGTGTCTCCCTCTCCTCAGTGTCTCGTCTCCTCAGTGTCTCCCTCTCTGTCTCTCAGTGCCTCCCTCTCCTCAGTGTCTCCCTCTCCTCAGTGTCTCCCTCTCCTCAGTGTCTCCCTCTCCTCAGTGTCTCGTCTCCTCAGTGTCTCCCTCTCTGTCCCTCAGTGTCTCCCTCTCCTCAGTGTCTCCCTCTCCTCAGTGTCTCGTCTCCTCAGTGTCTCCCTCTCTGTCCCTCAGTGTCTCCCTCTCCTCAGTGTCTCCCTCTCCTCAGTGTCTCCCTCTCCTCAGTGTCTCCCTCTCCTCAGTGCCTCCCTCTCCTCAGTGCCTCCCTCTCCTCAGTGCCTCCCTCTCCTCAGTGCCTCCCTCTCCTCAGGTTCTTCTCCCTCTCCTCAGTGTCTCCCTCTCCTCAGTGTCTCCCTCTCCTCAGTGTCTCCCTCTCTGTCCCTCAGTGTCTCCCTCTCCTCAGTGTCTCCCTCTCTGTCCCTCAGTGTCTCCCTCTCCTCAGTGTCTCCCTCTCCTCAGTGTCTCCCTCTCCTCAGTGTCTCCCTCTCTGTCCCTCAGTGTCTCCCTCTCCTCAGTGCCTCCCTCTCCTCAGTGCCTCCCTCTCCTCAGTGCCTCCCTCTCCTCAGTGTCTCCCTCTCCTCAGTGTCTCCCTCTCCTCAGTGTCTCCCTCTCCGTCCCTCAGTGTCCCTCAGTGTCTCCCTCTCCGTCCCTCAGTGTCTCCCTCTCCTCAGTGTCTACCTCTCTGTCCCTCAGTGTCTCCCTTTCCTCAGTGCCTCCCTCTCCTCAGTGCCTCCCTCTCCTCAGTGTCTCCGTCTCCTCAGTGTCTCCCTCTCTGTCCCTCAGTGTCTCCCTCTCCTCAGTGCCTCCCTCTCCTCAGTGTCTCAATCTCCTCAGTGTCTCCCTCTCTTCCTCAGTGCCTCCCTCTCCTCAGTGTCTCGTCTCCTCAGTGTCTCCCTCTCCTCAGTGCCTCTCTCTCTTCAGTGCCTCCCTCTCCTCAGTGTCTCGTCTCCTCAGTGTCTCCCTCTCTCTCCTCAGTGTCTCCCTCTCCTCAGTGTCTCCCTCTCCTCAGTGTCTCCCTCTCCTCAGTGCCTACCTCTCCTCAGTGCCTACCTCTCCTCAGTGTCTCCCTCTCCTCAGTGTCTCCCTCTCCTCAGTGTCTCCCTCTCTCTCCTCAGTGTCTCCCTCTCCTCAGTGTCTCCCTCTCCTCAGTGCCTCCCTCTCCTCAGTGCCTCCCTCTCCTCAGTGCCTCCCTCTCCTCAGTGTCTCCCTCTCTCTCCTCAGTGTCTCCCTCTCCTCAGTGTCTCCCTCTGCTCAGTGCCTCCCTCTCCTCAGTGTCTCCCTCTCTCTCCTCAGTGTCTCCCTCTCCTCAGTGTGTCCCTCTCCTCAGTGCCTCCCTCTCCTCAGTGTCTCTCTCTCCTCAGTGTCTCCCTCTCCTCAGTGTCTCCCTCTCCTCAGTGTCTCCCTCTCCTCAGTGCCTCCCTCTCTCTCCTCAGTGTCTCCCTCTCCTCAGTGTCTCCCTCTCCTCAGTGTCTCCCTCTCCTCAGTGTCTCCCTCCCTCTCCTCAGTGTCTCCCTCTCCTCAGTGCCTCCCTCTCCTCAGTGTCTCGTCTCCTCAGTGTCTCCCTCTCCTCAGTGTCTCCCTCTCCTCACTGCCTCCCTCTCCTCAGTGTCTCGTCTCCTCAGTGTCTCCCTCCCTCTCCTCAGTGTCTCCCTCTCCTCAGTGTCTCCCTCTCCTCAGTGCCTCCCTCTCCTCAGTGTCTCCCTCCCTCTCCTCAGTGCCTCCCTCTCCTCAGTGCCTCCCTCTCCTCAGTGCCTCCTCTCCTCAGTGTCTCTCTGTCCCTCAGTGTCTCCCTCTCCTCAGTCTCTCCCTCTCCTCAGTGCCTCCCTCTCCTCAGTGTCTCCCTCTCTCTCCTCAGTGTCTCCCTCTCCTCAGTGTCTCCCTCTCCTCAGTGTCTCCCTCTCCTCAGTGCCTCCCTCTCCTCAGTGTCTCCCTCTCCTCAGTGTCTCCCTCTCCTCAGTGTCTCCCTCTCCTCAGTGCCTCCCTCTCTCTCCTCAGTGCCTCCCTCTCCTCAGTGTCTCCCTCTCCTCAGTGTCTCCCTCTCTCCTCAGTGTCTCCCTCTCCTCAGTGTCTCCCTCTCCTCAGTGCCTCCCTCTCCTCAGTGTCTCCCTCTCCTCAGTGCCTCCCTCTCCTCAGTGCCTCCCTCTCCTCAGTGTCTCCCTCTCTCTCCTCAGTGCCTCCCTCTCCTCATTGCCTCCCTCTCCTCAGTGCCTCCCTCTCCTCAGTGCCTCCCTCTTATCAGTGCCTCCCTCTCCTCAGTGTCTCCCTCTCCTCAGTGTCTCCCTCTCCTCAGTGTCTCCCTCTCCTCAGTGTCTCGTCTCCTCAGTGTCTCCCTCTCCTCAGTGTCTCCCTCTCCTCAGTGTCTCCCTCTCCTCAGTGTCTCCCTCTCCTCAGTGTCTCCCTCTCCTCAGTGTCTCCCTCTCCTCAGTGTCTCCCTCTCTGTCCCTCAGTGTCTCCCTCTCCTCAGTATCTCCCTCTCCTGTGTCTCCCTCTCTGTCCCTCAGTGTCTCCCTCTCCTCAGTGTCTCCCTCTCTGTCCCTCAGTGTCTCCCTCTCCTCAGTGTCTCCCTCTCCTCAGTGTCTCGTCTCCTCAGTGTCTCCCTCTCCTCAGTGTCTCGTCTCCTCAGTGCCTCCCTCTCCTCAGTGTCTCCCTCTCCTCAGTGTGTCCCTCTCCTCAGTGTGTCCCTCTCCGCAGTGTCTCCCTCTCCGCAGTGTCTCCCTCTCCTCAGTATCTCCCTCTCCTCAGTATCTCCCTCTCCTCAGTGTCTCCCTCTCTCTCCTCAGTGCCTCCCTCTCCTCAGTGCCTCCCTCTCCTCAGTGCCTCCCTCTCCTCAGTGTCTCCCTCTCCTCAGTGTCTCCCTCTCCTCAGTGTCTCCCTCTCCTCAGTGTCTCGTCTCCTCAGTGTCTCCCTCTCCTCAGTGTCTCCCTCTCCTCAGTGTCTCCCTCTCCTCAGTGTCTCCCTCTCCTCAGTGTCTCGTCTCCTCAGTGTCTCCCTCTCTGTCCCTCAGTGTCTCCCTCTCCTCAGTGTCTCCCTCTCCTCAGTATCTCCCTCTCCTGTGTCTCCCTCTCTGTCCCTCAGTGTCTCCCTCTCCTCAGTGTCTCGTCTCCTCAGTGTCTCCCTCTCTGTCCCTCAGTGTCTCCCTCTCCTCAGTGTCTCGTCTCCTCAGTGTCTCCCTCTCCTCAGTGTCTCCCTCTCCTCAGTGTCTCCCTCTCCTCAGTGTCTCCCTCTCCTCAGTGTCTCGTCTCCTCAGTGTCTCCCTCTCTGTCTCTCAGTGCCTCGCTCTCCTCAGTGTCTCCCTCTCCTCAGTGTCTCCCTCTCCTCAGTGTCTCCCTCTCCTCAGTGTCTCGTCTCCTCAGTGTCTCCCTCTCTGTCCCTCAGTGTCTCCCTCTCCTCAGTGTCTCGTCTCCTCAGTGTCTCCCTCTCTGTCCCTCAGTGTCTCCCTCTCCTCAGTGTCTCCCTCTCCTCAGTGTCTCCCTCTCCTCAGTGCCTCCCTCTCCTCAGTGCCTCCCTCTCCTCAGTGCCTCCCTCTCCTCAGGTTCTTCTCCCTCTCCTCAGTGTCTCCCTCTCCTCAGTGTCTCCCTCTCTGTCCCTCAGTGTCTCCCTCTCCTCAGTGTCTCCCTCTCTGTCCCTCAGTGTCTCCCTCTCCTCAGTGTCTCCCTCTCCTCAGTGTCTCCCTCTCTGTCCCTCAGTGTCTCCCTCTCCTCAGTGCCTCCCTCTCCTCAGTGCCTCCCTCTCCTCAGTGCCTCCCTCTCCTCAGTGTCTCCCTCTCCTCAGTGTCTCCCTCTCCTCAGTGTCTCCCTCTCCGTCCCTCAGTGTCCCTCAGTGTCTCCCTCTCCGTCCCTCAGTGTCTCCCTCTCCTCAGTGTCTACCTCTCTGTCCCTCAGTGTCTCCCTTTCCTCAGTGCCTCCCTCTCCTCAGTGCCTCCCTCTCCTCAGTGTCTCCGTCTCCTCAGTGTCTCCCTCTCTGTCCCTCAGTGTCTCCCTTTCCTCAGTGCCTCCCTCTCCTCAGTGTCTCCCTTTCCTCAGTGTCTCCCTCTCCTCAGTGTCTCCTTCTCTCTCCTCAGTGTCTCCCTCTCCTCAGTGTCTCCCTCTCCTCAGTGTCTCCCTCTCCTCAGTGCCTCCCTCTCCTCATTGTCTCCCTCTCCTCAGTGTCTCCCTCTCCTCAGTGCCTCCCTCTCCTCAGTGTCTCCCTCTCCTCAGTGCCTCCCTCTCTGTCCCTCAGTGTCTCCCTCTCCTCAGTGCCTCCCTCTCCTCAGTGTCTCCCTCTCCTCATTGTCTCCCTCTCCTCAGTGTCTCCCTCTCCTCAGTGTCTCCCTCTCCTCAGTGCCTCCCTCTCCTCAGTGTCTACTTCTCTCTCCTCAGTGCCTCCCTCTCCTCAGTGTCTCCCTCTACTCAGTGCCTCCCTCTCCTCAGTGTCTCCCTCTACTCAGTGTCTCCCTCTCCTCAGTGTCTCCCTCTACTCAGTGTCTCCCTCTCCTCAGTACCTCCCTCTCCTCAGTGCCTCCCTCTCCTCAGTGCCTCCCTCTCCTCAGTGCCTCCCTCTCCTCAGTGTCTCCCTCTCCTCAGTGTCTCCCTTTCCTCAGTACCTCCCTCTCCTCAGTGTCTCTCTCTCCTCAGTGTCTCCCTCTCCTCAGTGTCTCCCTCTCCTCAGTGTCTCTCTCTCCTCAGTGTCTCTCTCTCCTCAGTGTCTCCCTCTCCTCAGTGCCTCCCTCTCCTCAGTGTCTCCCTCTCCTCAGTGTCTCCCTTTCCTCAGTACCTCCCTCTCCTCAGTGTCTCTCTCTCCTCAGTGTCTCCCTCTCCTCAGTTTCTCTCTCTGTCCCTCAGTGTCTCTCTCTCCTCAGTGTCTCCCTCTCCTCAGTGCCTCCCTCTCCTCAGTACCTCCCTCTCCTCAGTGCCTCCCTCTCCTCAGTGTCTCCCTCTCCTCAGTGTCTCTCTCTCCTCAGTGTCTCCCTCTCCTCAGTGTCTCCCTCTACTCAGTGCCTCCCTCTCCTCAGTGTCTCCCTCTCCTCAGTGTCTCCCTCTCCTCAGTGCCTCCCTCTCCTCAGTGTCTCCCTCTCCTCAGTGCCTCCCTCTCTGTCCCTCAGTGTCTCCCTCTCCTCAGTGCCTCCCTCTCCTCAGTGTCTCCCTCTCCTCATTGTCTCCCTCTTCTCAGTGTCTCCCTCTCCTCAGTGTCTCCCTCTCCTCAGTGCCTCCCTCTCCTCAGTGTCTACTTCTCTCTCCTCAGTGCCTCCCTCTCCTCAGTGTCTCCCTCTACTCAGTGCCTCCCTCTCCTCAGTGTCTCCCTCTACTCAGTGTCTCCCTCTCCTCAGTGCCTCCCTCTCCTCAGTGCCTCCTCTCCTCAGTGTCTCTCTGTCCCTCAGTGTCTCCCTCTCCTCAGTCTCTCCCTCTCCTCAGTGCCTCCCTCTCCTCAGTGTCTCCCTCTCTCTCCTCAGTGTCTCCCTCTCCTCAGTGTCTCCCTCTCCTCAGTGTCTCCCTCTCCTCAGTGCCTCCCTCTCCTCAGTGTCTCCCTCTCCTCAGTGTCTCCCTCTCCTCAGTGTCTCCCTCTCCTCAGTGCCTCCCTCTCTCTCCTCAGTGCCTCCCTCTCCTCAGTGTCTCCCTCTCCTCAGTGTCTCCCTCTCTCCTCAGTGTCTCCCTCTCCTCAGTGTCTCCCTCTCCTCAGTGCCTCCCTCTCCTCAGTGTCTCCCTCTCCTCAGTGCCTCCCTCTCCTCAGTGCCTCCCTCTCCTCAGTGTCTCCCTCTCTCTCCTCAGTGCCTCCCTCTCCTCATTGCCTCCCTCTCCTCAGTGCCTCCCTCTCCTCAGTGCCTCCCTCTTATCAGTGCCTCCCTCTCCTCAGTGTCTCCCTCTCCTCAGTGTCTCCCTCTCCTCAGTGTCTCCCTCTCCTCAGTGTCTCGTCTCCTCAGTGTCTCCCTCTCCTCAGTGTCTCCCTCTCCTCAGTGTCTCCCTCTCCTCAGTGTCTCCCTCTCCTCAGTGTCTCCCTCTCCTCAGTGTCTCCCTCTCCTCAGTGTCTCCCTCTCTGTCCTTCAGTGTCTCCCTCTCCTCAGTATCTCCCTCTCCTGTGTCTCCCTCTCTGTCCCTCAGTGTCTCCCTCTCCTCAGTGTCTCCCTCTCTGTCCCTCAGTGTCTCCCTCTCCTCAGTGTCTCCCTCTCCTCAGTGTCTCGTCTCCTCAGTGTCTCCCTCTCCTCAGTGTCTCGTCTCCTCAGTGCCTCCCTCTCCTCAGTGTCTCCCTCTCCTCAGTGTGTCCCTCTCCTCAGTGTGTCCCTCTCCTCAGTGTCTCCCTCTCCGCAGTGTCTCCCTCTCCGCAGTGTCTCCCTCTCCTCAGTATCTCCCTCTCCTCAGTATCTCCCTCTCCTCAGTGTCTCCCTCTCTCTCCTCAGTGCCTCCCTCTCCTCAGTGCCTCCCTCTCCTCAGTGCCTCCCTCTCCTCAGTGTCTCCCTCTCCTCAGTGTCTCCCTCTCCTCAGTGTCTCCCTCTCCTCAGTGTCTCGTCTCCTCAGTGTCTCCCTCTCCTCAGTGTCTCCCTCTCCTCAGTGTCTCCCTCTCCTCAGTGTCTCCCTCTCCTCAGTGTCTCGTCTCCTCAGTGTCTCCCTCTCTGTCCCTCAGTGTCTCCCTCTCCTCAGTGTCTCCCTCTCCTCAGTATCTCCCTCTCCTGTGTCTCCCTCTCTGTCCCTCAGTGTCTCCCTCTCCTCAGTGTCTCGTCTCCTCAGTGTCTCCCTCTCTGTCCCTCAGTGTCTCCCTCTCCTCAGTGTCTCGTCTCCTCAGTGTCTCCCTCTCCTCAGTGTCTCCCTCTCCTCAGTGTCTCCCTCTCCTCAGTGTCTCCCTCTCCTCAGTGTCTCCCTCTCCTCAGTGTCTCCCTCTCCTCAGTGTCTCGTCTCCTCAGTGTCTCCCTCTCTGTCTCTCAGTGCCTCCCTCTCCTCAGTGTCTCCCTCTCCTCAGTGTCTCCCTCTCCTCAGTGTCTCCCTCTCCTCAGTGTCTCGTCTCCTCAGTGTCTCCCTCTCTGTCCCTCAGTGTCTCCCTCTCCTCAGTGTCTCCCTCTCCTCAGTGTCTCGTCTCCTCAGTGTCTCCCTCTCTGTCCCTCAGTGTCTCCCTCTCCTCAGTGTCTCCCTCTCCTCAGTGTCTCCCTCTCCTCAGTGCCTCCCTCTCCTCAGTGCCTCCCTCTCCTCAGTGCCTCCCTCTCCTCAGGTTCTTCTCCCTCTCCTCAGTGTCTCCCTCTCCTCAGTGTCTCCCTCTCTGTCCCTCAGTGTCTCCCTCTCCTCAGTGTCTCCCTCTCTGTCCCTCAGTGTCTCCCTCTCCTCAGTGTCTCCCTCTCCTCAGTGTCTCCCTCTCTGTCCCTCAGTGTCTCCCTCTCCTCAGTGCCTCCCTCTCCTCAGTGCCTCCCTCTCCTCAGTGCCTCCCTCTCCTCAGTGTCTCCCTCTCCTCAGTGTCTCCCTCTCCTCAGTGTCTCCCTCTCCGTCCCTCAGTGTCCCTCAGTGTCTCCCTCTCCGTCCCTCAGTGTCTCCCTCTCCTCAGTGTCTACCTCTCTGTCCCTCAGTGTCTCCCTTTCCTCAGTGCCTCCCTCTCCTCAGTGCCTCCCTCTCCTCAGTGTCTCCGTCTCCTCAGTGTCTCCCTCTCTGTCCCTCAGTGTCTCCCTTTCCTCAGTGCCTCCCTCTCCTCAGTGTCTCCCTTTCCTCAGTGTCTCCCTCTCCTCAGTGTCTCCTTCTCTCTCCTCAGTGTCTCCCTCTCCTCAGTGTCTCCCTCTCCTCAGTGTCTCCCTCTCCTCAGTGCCTCCCTCTCCTCATTGTCTCCCTCTCCTCAGTGTCTCCCTCTCCTCAGTGCCTCCCTCTCAGTGTCTCCCTCTCCTCAGTGCCTCCCTCTCTGTCCCTCAGTGTCTCCCTCTCCTCAGTGCCTCCCTCTCCTCAGTGTCTCCCTCTCCTCATTGTCTCCCTCTCCTCAGTGTCTCCCTCTCCTCAGTGTCTCCCTCTCCTCAGTGCCTCCCTCTCCTCAGTGTCTACTTCTCTCTCCTCAGTGCCTCCCTCTCCTCAGTGTCTCCCTCTACTCAGTGCCTCCCTCTCCTCAGTGTCTCCCTCTCCTCAGTGTCTCCCTCTCCTCAGTGTCTCCCTCTACTCAGTGTCTCCCTCTCCTCAGTACCTCCCTCTCCTCAGTGCCTCCCTCTCCTCAGTGCCTCCCTCTCCTCAGTGCCTCCCTCTCCTCAGTGTCTCCCTCTCCTCAGTGTCTCCCTTTCCTCAGTACCTCCCTCTCCTCAGTGTCTCTCTCTCCTCAGTGTCTCCCTCTCCTCAGTGTCTCCCTCTCCTCAGTGTCTCTCTCTCCTCAGTGTCTCTCTCTCCTCAGTGTCTCCCTCTCCTCAGTGCCTCCCTCTCCTCAGTGTCTCCCTCTCCTCAGTGTCTCCCTTTCCTCAGTACCTCCCTCTCCTCAGTGTCTCTCTCTCCTCAGTGTCTCCCTCTCCTCAGTTTCTCTCTCTGTCCCTCAGTGTCTCTCTCTCCTCAGTGTCTCCCTCTCCTCAGTGTCTCCCTCTCCTCAGTGCCTCCCTCTCCTCAGTACCTCCCTCTCCTCAGTGCCTCCCTCTCCTCAGTGTCTCCCTCTCCTCAGTGTCTCTCTCTCCTCAGTGTCTCCCTCTCCTCAGTGTCTCCCTCTACTCAGTGCCTCCCTCTCCTCAGTGTCTCCCTCTCCTCAGTGTCTCCCTCTCCTCAGTGCCTCCCTCTCCTCAGTGTCTCCCTCTCCTCAGTGCCTCCCTCTCTGTCCCTCAGTGTCTCCCTCTCCTCAGTGCCTCCCTCTCCTCAGTGTCTCCCTCTCCTCATTGTCTCCCTCTTCTCAGTGTCTCCCTCTCCTCAGTGCCTCCCTCTCCTCAGTGTCTACTTCTCTCTCCTCAGTGTCTCCCTCTCCTCAGTGTCTCCCTCTACTCAGTGCCTCCCTCTCCTCAGTGTCTCCCTCTACTCAGTGTCTCCCTCTCCTCAGTGTCTCCCTCTCCTCAGTGTCTCCCTCTACTCAGTGTCTCCCTCTCCTCAGTACCTCCCTCTCCTCAGTGCCTCCCTCTCCTCAGTGCCTCCCTCTCCTCAGTGCCTCCCTCTCCTCAGTGTCTCCCTCTCCTCAGTGTCTCCCTTTCCTCAGTACCTCCCTCTCCTCAGTGTCTCTCTCTCCTCAGTGTCTCCCTCTCCTCAGTGTCTCCCTCTCCTCAGTGTCTCTCTCTCCTCAGTGTCTCTCTCTCCTCAGTGTCTCTCTCTCCTCAGTGTCTCCCTCTCCTCAGTGCCTCCCTCTCCTCAGTGTCTCCCTCTCCTCAGTGTCTCCCTTTCCTCAGTACCTCCCTCTCCTCAGTGTCTCTCTCTCCTCAGTGTCTCCCTCTCCTCAGTTTCTCTCTCTGTCCCTCAGTGTCTCTCTCTCCTCAGTGTCTCCCTCTCCTCAGTGCCTCCCTCTCCTCAGTGTCTCCCTCTCCTCAGTGTCTCCCTTTCCTCAGTACCTCCCTCTCCTCAGTGTCTCTCTCTCCTCAGTGTCTCCCTCTCCTCAGTTTCTCTCTCTGTCCCTCAGTGTCTCTCTCTCCTCAGTGTCTCCCTCTTCTCAGTGTCTCCCTCTCCTCAGTGTCTCCCTCTCCTCAGTGTCTCCCTCTCCTCAGTGCCTCCCTCTCCTCAGTACCTCCCTCTCCTCAGTGTCTCTCTCTCCTCAGTGCCTCCCTCTCCTCAGTGTCTCCCTCTCCTCAGTGTCTCTCTCTCCTCAGTGTCTCCCTCTCCTCAGTGTCTCCCTCTACTCAGTGCCTCCCTCTCCTCAGTGCCTCCCTCTCCTCAGTGTCTCCCTCTCCTCAGTGTCTCCCTCTCCTCAGTGCCTCCCTCTCCTCAGTGTCTCCCTCTCCTCAGTGCCTCCCTCTCCTCAGTGTCTCCCTCTCTGTCCCTCAGTGTCTCCCTCTCCTCAGTGTCTCCCTCTCCTCAGTGTCTCCCTCTCCTCAGTGTCTCCCTCTCCTCAGTGCCTCCCTCTCCTCAGTGTCTTCCTCTCCTCAGTGTCTCCCTCTCCTCAGTACCTCCCTCTCTGTCCCTCAGTGTCTCCCTCTCCTCATTGTCTCCCTCTCCTCAGTGTCTCCCTCTCCTCAGTGTCTCCCTCTCCTCAGTACCTCCCTCTCCTCAGTGTCTCCCTCTCCTCAGTGTCTCCCTCTCCTCAGTGCCTCCCTCTCCTCAGTGTCTTCCTCTCCTCAGTGTCTCCCTCTCCTCAGTACCTCCCTCTCTGTCCCTCAGTGTCTCCCTCTCCTCAGTGTCTCCCTCTCCTCAGTGTCTCCCTCTCCTCAGTGTCTCCCTCTCTGTCCCTCAGTGTCTCCCTCTCCTCAGTGTCTTCCTCTCCTCAGTGTCTTCCTCTCCTCAGTGTCTCCCTCTCCTCAGTACCTCCCTCTCTGTCCCTCAGTGTCTCCCTCTCCTCAGTGTCTCCCTCTCCTCAGTGTCTCCCTCTCCTCAGTGCCTCCCTCTCCTCAGTGCCTCCCTCTCCTCAGTACCTCCCTCTCCTCAGTGTCTCCCTCTCCTCAGTGTCTCCCTCTCCTCAGTACCTCCCTCTCTGTCCCTCAGTGTCTCCCTCTCCTCAGTGTCTCCCTCTCCTCAGTGTCTCCCTCTCCTCAGTGTCTCCCTCTCCTCAGGGTCTTCCTCTCCTCAGTGCCTCCCTCTCCTCAGTGCCTCCCTCTCCTCAGTGCCTCCCTCTCCTCAGTACCTCCCTCTCCTCAGTGTCTCCCTCTCCTCAGTGCCTCCCTCTCCTCAGTGTCTCCCTCTCCTCAGTGTCTCCCTCTCCTCAGTGCCTCCCTCTCCTCAGTGCCTCCCTCTCCTCAGTACCTCCCTCTCCTCAGTGTCTCCCTCTCCTCAGTGTCTCCCTCTCCTCAGTACCTCCCTCTCTGTCCCTCAGTGTCTCCCTCTCCTCAGTGTCTCCCTCTCCTCAGGGTCTTCCTCTCCTCAGTGTCTCCCTCTCCTCAGTGTCTCCCTCTCCTCAGTGTCTCCCTCTCCTCAGTGCCTCCCTCTCCTCAGTACCTCCCTCTCCTCAGTGTCTCCCTCTCCTCAGTGTCTCCCTCTCCTCAGTGTCTCCCTCTCCTCAGTGTCTCCCTCTCCTCAGTGTCTCCCTCTCCTCAGTGTCTCCCTCTCCTCAGGGTCTTCCTCTCCTCAGTGCCTCCCTCTCCTCAGTGCCTCCCTCTCCTCAGTGCCTCCCTCTCCTCAGTACCTCCCTCTCCTCAGTGTCTCCCTCTCCTCAGTGCCTCCCTCTCCTCAGTGCCTCCCTCCTTCCTCTCATCTCAGTCGCGCGACCTTTGTACGTTATTTTTCTCTTGTCCGTTCTTCTGTCACCACTCATCTCCCTTCCACCAATCAGCGCTCACTACTCCCAGTGCCCTCGTCCAATCAGGGCCTAATCCTGCAGTAGTGGGCGGGGCGCCGTCGCCCGGTATTTATCAGCGCGTCCTCTCCTCAGGGCCCGCAGTCAGTGCGCAAATACCAAGATGGCGGCCGAGAGGGAGAAGAGCGCGGACCAGATGAAGCTGTGGAAGGAGAGCCGGGGTAACCAGGTATCTGGCCCACCACCGCGCTAATGACGCGTCCCTGCAGCCGCACTGTCTGTACACTCCTATATGTGCTGTGACCTGGGTGTGAGGGGCTACAGCTGGCGCTGCAGAGCTACAAATCTCCAGCGCTTGCAAAAAAACTACAAGTCCCAGCATGCTGTGCAGCCCTGTAGCAGCTGGACAGGGCTGTGAGGCCTGTGTGGTGATGGAGGGGGAGTTTGTGTCAGCTGTAGGAGACTCTTCAGTCTTCAGGACCTCTGCTTGCTGGCAGTGAATGTGACTCTAGCCTGTATATTATGGCTGTGTGTGCAGGTTGTGCCTCTTATTTTCTGGTGTGAGAATTGGGATCAGACATGTTCAATATAGATGCACCTGGGTCTTTTTTCAACCTTTGTAACTAATATGAATGTGTGCGGTGTCCTGAATACTCACAGCTGAGGGTTTGCTACAGTTACACCGGGTCGGTAAAGCTGCACGGTGACTGGTCGCACGCTGCTGATATGTCGCCATACGGGCACACTGACCATGCAACGTCTGCAAAACCTCACCCTGGTCATGAATATTGCACTGCGTAAAATTAAAAAAATTGCTCCTTATTTTTGTTCTTTCTCCCCCACCCCACTTTCTTCAGCCCCAAATAAACTGGGGGCAGTGAGGGAGCTGGGGAACGTTTGCAACTTTTCGGTCACCGTTGGTGAATCTGCAGAAAATTTCTGCGAACGCTGCCCGCGAAGGAGAACAGAGATAAAGAGATGGGTGACGCCTATAAAATAGGGGACATACTAAAAAGAATGATGAAAAGGAATAAATAAAAAGAATGAAGATAACTTATTAGGTGTACATTATGTAGATGTATAAAAGGTTTCTTGGGCAAGTTAGACATGGAATAAACTTAAAATATCTGTAGATAATATTAGAATGAACACATATCCCATATAACCAGGTGTATATTATGTTACCTGAGCATTATAGGTGTGGAATGATCATGAAATATCTGTAGATAATAGGAAAATGAACGCATATGCCATATAACCAGGTGTATATTTTACGTTACTTGAGTGTTATATGGCATGTGTGTTCATTTTCCTATTATCTACTGATATTTCTTGATCACTCCACACCTATAATGCTCAGGTAACATAATATACACCTGGTTATATGGGATATGCGTTCATTCTAATATTAATCTACAGATATTTTATGTTCATTCCATGTCGAACTTGCCCAAGAAACCTTTTATACATCTACATAATGTACACCTAATAAGTTATTATCTTCATTCTTTTTATTTATTCCTTTTCATCATTCTTTTTAGTATGTCCCATAAAATAGAAGAATAAAACGTAAAGGAAAATGCAGATATTGTAATATCTGAGATTCTGAACAGGATTTTTATTTTTTTTTCCAAATATATATTGTAGCCTCTTGGTCAGTGGTGTCCAACTTGTATGGAACAACTCCCAGGACGGCGGGCGACTGTCCGTTTATGGTTGGAGACGAAAGTCGTAGTCGTGGGTCTAAGGGTCTGCGCACTGGGAAATTTGTGTTTCTTAAGTAAAATCCTCACTCTCTGGTAGAATTCCACACGCGCGGCAAAAAAAAAACGCACCCAAAATCCACATGTGGTTTTACCGCGATTTTTGTTCCGGGTTTTTCCGCGGGTTGGACCCTGCAGTTTTTAACAATTATCAATGGCAAAACTGCAGGTACCTGCGGAAAAGAAGTGTCATGCTACTTCTTTTTGCTGCAGAAATTCTATAAGAAAAGCAAACCTGCCAAACGGCAAAGAGATGCAGCCTAAATCCTGAATATAATATTAGTAAAGCAAGGATTTAAAATATAACTTTTAATAAATATAATAAAATCATGATAGATCAAAGTGCAATGTAAAGTATAATAAAAGGAAGGATCTCACCCAGTTCTTCTCCTGAGAGATCCACACCACTGTACAATCCAAGGCGGGCGGGCACCAGACCAGTGACGTAATGTAGGGGGTGAAAAATACAATTACATTACCCCTGTCGTGCCCATGCGATAGCTTCCGCCCTTACAAGGGCAGCACCCAAGTCAGGATAACTACCCCAAAATATACACAATACCCCTCCCAACGCGTTTCCCTCTCCGTGTAACCGGAGAGTTCTTCAGGGGAGAAATGAAAAGTAGAGCCTGCAGTGGCAGGTCAATACAACACACTACTCGCTTTCTGTCAGTGTATTCACACACCACTTAGTTTTCAGTATATGTGCTAATGGCCAGTGGGACCATCGGCTTTTTGCAGTTAAAATGATTAAAACCTGACACCCCATTGTAGTCAGCGAAGTCCGTCATGGGCTGTTGGCGTTTGTCTTGGGTCTATTTATTTTTACACTTTCTATTGCAAAACCAAATAATGAACATGCATATGTGAAGCCGGCTTGTGTCGGTCGGTCAGGCTATGTGCACACTTTGGTTGCAGACAATCTGCATGTTCTGGCAGGAAAGACAACAAAATCTGCAAGGAAAAAATCCTGAACGTGTGTACAGTACTTGAGAATTCTCATAGCCTTTGCTGGCATAAGGATATCCTTGCAGATGTCTGAAAAAACGCAACGTGTGCACACAGCTGTATGATTGCAGTTTGGGTAATGGAGATACTGTGAACCCAGAGAACGTAACCAGGGCAGAGATCACTGCTGCTAATCAGCAGCCTCATATCCACCGTGTCATCTGTGCAGCGCTCTGGACTTTGGCTGCTGTCTCTGCTGCGTTATCTGGAGACTTTCTCCTAATATATAACTGCTTTCTGTGTGCCACAAAATTTCATTAAAGCCCCTTAAGGCTATTGCACACGTTCCTTTTTTTCCCAATAGCAAAACCTGCTGTATTGGCAGTAAAAAGCTGCTTCCAAAAAGTAGTCTCCTGCATTGTTTTAATTTTTATTTTTATTTTTTTTGCTGCTTTTTTGAGATTTTGCACCTATTCTCCAAAAACATAGAGATAGGGACTCTAGATTGTGAGCCCCAATGGGGACAGTGTTGCCAATGTATGTAAAGCGCTGTAGAATTAATAGCGCTATATAAATTAATCTATATATATAATTGCCTTATTCTGTCTGTCTGTCTGTCTGTCTGTCTGTCTGTCTGTCTGTCTGTCTGTCTGTCTGTCTGTCTGTCTGTCTGTCTGTCTGTCTGTCTGTCTGTCTGTCTGTCTGTCTGTCTGTCTGTCTGTCTGTCTGTCTGTCTGTCTGTCATGCTCCGAAATTGTGTCCTTACGGTGACACAAAGCTGATTGGCCGCTGGGCTCGCCATGGCCCCGCCCCCCCACAGGGATTGGCCTCTCGCCCCGGCTCTCTGCAGGCCCCGCCCCCTCACGCAATGCACGCTCGCTGTGGCCCAACTGACACGGGGCTCCGATTCCCAGGTGAGTACACACACATCAGATCACACTCACTCTCACACACACCTCACACATCACATCCACACATCACAACATGCTGGGATATCTCTTGCTTCTGCACCGGCTCCGTCAGGATCCCGGCAGCGCCACACATAACCTTGCGATGCTGGGATCTTAACGGAGGCCGTGAAAGCTGGTAACCATTATACACATCGGGTAACTAAGGTCCCTTAGTTACCCGATGTGTATCATAGTTACCAGTGTTCACCGGCTCACACTCACTCTCACACACACCTCACACACACATCACATCGCATCCACACATCAAGGTCCTGCAGCTGCAGAACATACAGACACATAACAGCACACACACACACACAAATCAGATCACACTCACACACACACATCACATCGCATCCACATACTCACAACATCCTGGGATATCGCTTGCTTCTCGGCGGCGATATTGTGCTGTGATCTTCCAGGACCTGCGGGAGGATCACATGGCCAGAAGCATGTGATATCCCCGGATGTTGTGAGTATCAGCGCGTATGTGCAATATCGTCAGTGTCTGTGTGTGTGAGTGTATGCGATCGGGTGTGTGTGAGTGGATGCGATCGGTTGTGTGTGTGAGTGGATGCGATCGGTTGTGTGGGTGAGTGGATGCGATCGGTTGTGTGGGTGAGTGGATGCGATCGGGTGTGGGTGAGTGTCGGCAGAGGAGCACGGCGTGCTGGAGGAGGCTGGGAGCAGAGAGGCTGATCTTGGGGAAGGCTGGGAGGGGGAGGCTGATGCTGAGGGAGGCTGGAAGGAGAGAGGCTGAGCAAACGTGCTCCATCCGCCATACTGCGCACTCCCCATCGTGCTGCATCCCCCATGCTGCGCACTCCCAAACATGGTCCATCCGCCATGCTGCGCACTCCCAAACGTGGTCCATCCGCCATGCTGCGCACTCCCAAACGTGGTCCATCCGCCATGCTGCGCACTCCCAAACGTGGTCCATCCGCCATGCTGCGCACTCCCAAACGTGCTCCATCCGCCATACTGCGCACTCCCAAACGTGCTCCATCCGCCATACTGCGCACTCCCCATCGTGCACCATCCGGCATGCTGCGCACTCCCAAGCGGATGGAGCATGATGGGGGGTGCGCAGCATGGCGGATGGAGCACGTTTGGGAGTGCGCAGCATGGCGGATGGAGCACGTTTGGGAGTGCGCAGCATGACGGATGGAGCACGTTTGGGAGTGCGCAGCATGACGGATGGAGCACGTTTGGGAGTGCGCAGCATGCCGGATGGTGCACGATGGGGAGTGCGCAGTATGGCGGATGGAGCACGTTTGGGAGTGCGCAGTATGGCGGATGGAGCACGTTTCGGAGTGCGCAGCATGGCGGATGGAGCACGTTTGGGAGTGCGCAGCATGGCGGATGGAGCACGTTTGGGAGTGTGCAGCATGGCGGATGGAGCACGATGGGGAGTGCGCAGCATGGCGGATGGAGCACGTTTGGGAGTGCGCAGCATGGGGGATGCAGCACGATGGGGAGTGCGCAGTATGGCGGATGGAGCACGTTTGGGAGTGCGCAGCATGGCGGATGGACCACGTTTGGGAGTGCGCAGCATGGCGGATGGAGCACGTTTGGGAGTGCGCAGCATGGGGGATGCAGCACGATGGGGGGTGCGCAGCATGGGGGATGGAGCACGATGGGAGGTGCACACCTCCCCCCAACACACACACACACACGCGCACTGCACAACACACACACACTAGGAATCACAAACAACGCCCTACACAGACACCCACACACACAGACAACGCTGCACACACAAATATACGCACATGCTGCACAACACACACATTGCTCAAAACATACCTCCCCCCAAAACACACCACACACACAAACCGCACAACACACACACACACACAACGCTACAGACACACAGCGCTCCACAAACAACGCAACACACGCAACACACATACAACACCGCTCTCACCCCCCGCGACACTCAGAACATGTACAGCGCCCTACACAAACACTTGGTAACTACACACAACAACATTTATATATAATATATATATATATATAACAAAAATCATACATGAACTACACAATACGTAAATTCTAGAATACCCGATGCGTAGAATCGGGCCACCTTCTAGTTAAATTAATAATAATATAATATTATTAATTATTTATTTCTTTCAATGGTGAAGGAAAAAAAAAAAATCACTGAAACTGACATACAGGTTAGGGGTTTTCTTGAGTGCTGGGATGATCTGCAGATCGGGCTGGTATTGGTGACGATTCCTCCAGACTGATATCCGCCCTCCGTGTCTGGTGGACTCCGGCCCCATAACCCCGTTGTTGTTGTTGTTTTGACTTTTGTGCTCCTTCACCGCGCTGCTTGTTCTTAATTGCTTTTCCCACACAGTTTATCTACTGTTATTTATGTTGCCAACATAATCTGGAGCGCAGCATGGATCACGTCATTGGGGGGGGGGGGGGGTGAGGGAGCCTAGCAGATCTCATACACAAAGTATGGCAAAGATGAAGAAGCCAGAATATTTTATGTATACTATATTATCTTTTGGTTGTGTCGGATATTGCAGTTCAGCTGCATCCTGCATTAGTTTGTACTATAATCCAGAGTAGCATTTTCAGTCCAGGAGATCGGTTATGGAAACAGTCAGCAAGCCTGCTGCCGAAGAATATGCTGTGAAATTAGTGGCTAGAAAACTACGATAACTGTCAGATGAAGACAAATTTAACCAACAACGCTTCCTCCTGACCATCCCCATACACATGCACCTACTGCTTTACTGACCATGCATGGGTTCTCAATAGAAAGAGGAGCAATAAGTAAATACCAGGTCATTCTCCCAGGCAAATAATAAATATATAATATATAATTTTTTTTATTTTTTTTTTTTCCTTCTTGGAGAACAGATGGACCATGCATGTTAAAATAGAACATGCTCAACCCTCTCCATTCTCCTTCTCCCCTGGCCCCACGTCCCCTTTCTTCCCTGACAGTAGACATCAGGTTATAGGAGTCGCAAGGACGATCGTGGTTTAGTGCAAATTAATCTACAGGCCCGTGGTCACATCATTAGTCAGTGGTTGCCAGACCAGAGTTCTGCGTACCTCCTACCCCCAGCCCATGATTTGATTACTAGACCCAGGTAATGGGAAGAGGTGCTTGGGATGCTGCAAGTGTACAGACAGTGGCAGGTCTCTAGTCTGGTGACCACTGTACAGATGTGGTGGCTGCTGGACCAGGGTCATTTGTATATTTTTGCCTAATGCTACCTCATACACATTACATGGGCAGCCGCTCCTGATATTGCTGGGTTCAGCCAATACTGAACATTCGTCTGGCTTGTAGAATTAGAAATGTTGCTCTGAGGTCCTGTTGTACAGTGGTACTTTATTGTGCGGCGCGGCTCCCCCCCCCCCCCCCCTCCCCGGGGACGCTCTTGGTTGCGGCTCCCCCCCCCCCCCCCCCCCCCCCCCCCCGGGCACGCTCTTGGTTGCGGCTCCGCACCCCCCGGCACCTTATTTGCACCTACTACTCCCAGAGCGCACATTCACTCTTTTTAGTTAGGTCGTGTTATGCGTGGGTTTTGCAGTTTGTGCATGAGATTTCTAACATTGTTGCGTGTTGTGGTGCTTTGTTTTTTTGTTTTTTTTTTACTGTAAAATGCAGCGGATTTTCTGCCAGAGACTGCGTGGTGTAAAATTATGATCATTTTTACGAGTTTTAATATTTGTTTTCTTTTATTGTATATGTCTACATTTGTGTTTGATAGACCATGATGTAATGCTATACAATGTGTCTTATTTTGTTTTTGTTATAACTTTTATTTACAAAATTTGAAAACCAAGAACAAAAAATGATTGATAAAATGTGCTGCACGGTCTCTACATGGGAACATGGGAGGCAGAAACAGCAGAACAGAAATTTAAGTTGGGGAAGATTCTGCGGCCGATAGAGGCGCAGGCGACCGTCACCCTAGATGTAGAGACCGGTGCGGGGTAATTTTGTGCTGGGGTAATTCTGTGCTGGGCGATCGCAGCACCGCGTCGGCCCTTCCAGCCCGTCAGCTGACTGTGTGCAGCTCGTCTCATGACTAAACCTCACGGCTGCAGAACGGAGCCCGAGGGTGTGTGCAGTTTATGTAATGTGCAAGAATTGGCTCGTGTGCAGCGATTCTCACACTTGTGCCATGTATTTGCTGTAAGCAGAGACTGGATTGTCATAGTGATTTAGCTGAAACTTCATATGCACTGACTCTTCGTAGTAAAGAGATGACCCAGCCCCCTCCCATTACAATCCCCTGTAAAATGCATACGTGTAGCCGAGAGGTCTGTAGATTGGCTTGACATATGTGATGAGCATAAAACATGGATCCTCTGCATTGAATAGGTCTTAAGGCACTTCGTATCTTAAAGGGGTTGTCAGATATCTGGGGGGAAACTGGTGCAAGATGCTCCAGAAGTCCCCAGCAATGGCCGATCACTGATTGGGGCTCAGCACTAAGCGGCGATGCTATTAGTATGTCTTGTGATTGGCTGCAGGGGTCCCATGGTAGCACCTTGTCCAAGGGACCCTGAAGCTTCTGAATTAAATCGCCAGGGGGTTGAAGAGGTAAGTCAAAACTGGGCTCATAAATCGGGATTTTCCGTAATCTCCCGGAGCTGAGAAGTGCCAAAGAACTCCTGAATCCCTCACATACAGTCCATCATTTGCCGCCATGTAATGCTTCACTTCTCCTCTGGGGGTGCTGCAGGGAAATTACAGATAAGATACAATGTGTGTTTTTGTGTCGGCAGCTGCCCTCCAGCCGTCCATTATGTAAACTGGCTGTTGTAATCTGCTCAGCAGTAAATAGAAACCTTTGTAACACTCGGTCACAAGCTCTCAGGCCTTGACTGTGGTGAAATCGTTTTGGATCAACAATTTGACCCGACGTTCGTAATATCCCATGATCTGAGCCATCTCCAGCTTATGCAATGCCTGAACGTACTGCTCGGGTGTCATCCCTGGATTTAGGTCATGCACAGATTTTATCTTGCAGCCCATCTTAAAGACTCCACATCTGCAAATACCCCCCCCCCACCGTAGACATTTGTGTGATGTGCATGTGGGGTCTCGCCCGTCGGGAGAGGTCTACGTGACTGCTCCAATACAGCCTCTGTCCACCCGCAGAGAATCTAACGCCATTATTTCTGCTCCATCAGAAACCGGATGTCCTGACGACAGGTGGGGGGAATCCGATATGTGATAAGCTGAATCTTCTGACTGTTGGTCCCCGCGGGCCGCTGCTGGTCCAGGATGTGGTGTTCACCGATGAGATGGCGCACTTTGACCGAGAGAGGATCCCTGAAAGAGTGGTGCACGCCAAAGGAGCCGGTAAGAGCGCGTGTATCAAAGACATATATATTGAAACCCGGGACTCTGGATATGTGTGTGTGCCTCATACATGCCGAAGATTACATATGTGGTGACATGATGTTGTTGTCAATACTCCATTTTTCCAGGGGCTTTTGGCTACTTCGAGGTGACTCACGACATCTCAAAATATTCCAAGGCCAAAGTATTTGAGCATATAGGGAAGAGGACCCCGATCGCCATACGCTTCTCCACTGTTGGTGAGTTTTATGATTTTTGTTTTTTTTGTCTTGTCTGTATCTTGGGAAATTTTTTTCATTGGTCATCACCATGATTATTTTTGTTTCTTGAAAGCTGGAGAATCTGGCTCATCCGACACCGTACGTGACCCCCGTGGGTTCGCTGTAAAGTTCTACACGGAGGATGGAAACTGGGATCTGACTGGAAATAACACCCCAATTTTTTTCATCCGTGACGCCATGTTGGTGAGTTGTTTTTTTTTTTTTTTTTTTTTTTTTTTTTTTTTTTTTTTTCCCCCAAGCAAGGGATCCCTTTCCATAATGTCTAAAGCTCAAAGGTTGTGAGGCTGTAATATGGACTGTCTCGGGGTCCTTCGCCGATATTGCACAATTAAGTGTGGGAGATGGGTGAACAATCCAAAGATCCTTTTATTCCAAACAATCCAGAAGGTCCATAATAATCCACCACACAGAGGGTAAAATAGTCCAGTAATGGCATAAACGTCCCGGGGATGAGTCACAATCCTCCAGCAGTCCTTCTGCAGGGAAGTCGGGGTTTCTCAGTCTCTCTGGGGTGCAGGCCGCAGCCTCAGCTTCTCCCTCAGAGGATCAATCCTTCTCTCTTGTCCTTCCCAGCCTGAATAATCTCCCAGGTAAGCAAAGAAGTTGGGTGGAATCCAGCCTCCCCCAGATTTAGGGACACAAACACTAGAGGGTGATTAACCTGCAGACAATACAACGTACACACAAGGCAACACTCCCAGCATCTGGACATGCACAATCACATGGCCCATCCCCGTAACCTTCCCCCTGTGAGCCTTGTACTGCCAGATGGGCTCTACTGGGGGTCTGTAGGACGGTGATGCCAGTCAGCCTCTCGTGCTGCAGTCTCCTACTGACTTCCAGGGTAGACGTAGCAGCACAGTACTTGTTAGAAGACATGCCCTTTAAATCTTCAGACTGAACGCCTCAATGTTTGCTGTTCATAGATTATCTGGAATAAGCCCGAGCCTCTGCGTTGCCCTAAAGACTCAGAGCCCACCAAAAACACTTAATAATGGACAATGGCATAAAATGTGATCCAAAAAATGAGTTACACATTTGTAGGGAGGGCTGGATTCTGGTGCCAGAGTCCTCACACTGTATATTTACATGACCTCCTGATCAGGGGTCATTAACCCCTCCTGCTATTCCTCCACTGGTCAAAGTCCTCTTCTTTTTCGCTGTTCTCATCAGTCCGTCCTTTTATGGCCACAATTCTCAAAAATGCTGGTGTAAATCCTGAGAATATAAATGTATACGCTCACGGTTTTCCTCCATTGCTTGCCAAATCCATACATTATTCATGGCTCTTCCTCTTCTGAGATGTTGCATTATTTGCCGCAGAGCCGACAACTTCTCCTGGATTTGCTGACAAGTGGTGCCAGACATCTATGGCTATTGCTTATCACCCAGGTCTTGTAGAAATGGCTATAGGGACAGGGGTATTTTTGGAGAACCAGCAGAGGCTTTTATATGCCTAGGTGTGCATGTCTGTAATCCTATTTTATTTACTTTTTAGTTCCCATCATTCATCCACTCTCAGAAAAGAAACCCCCAGACTCACATGAAGGACCCGGACATGGTCTGGGATTTCTGGGCGCTCCGTCCTGAATCTCTCCACCAGGTAAGGGATCATCATTACTAACCCTCTTAGGACTAGGTGTGTTGATATAGACGTGTGTTTTGATAATGGTCCCCCTACAGTACTATATTTTATTTATTTTTTATTTTTTATTTCAAAAGTTGGTTTTCTGGAAAATGTGTTGCAGTCTGACATCCTTCAGATGTCTGTTTTCATCAGCCAGACTGTTCGAGTACTCATAACAAGAAGTTGGATGCATGGCAGTGCCCGCTCATCACTAGTTACGAGTACTGAGCACCCAAGCATGGTAGTGCCCGCTCATCACTAGTTACCAGTACCGAGCACCCGAGCATGGTAGTGCCCGCTCATCACTAGTTACCAGTACTGAGCATGGTAGTGCCCGCTCATCACTAGTTACCAGTACTGAGCATGGTAGTGCCCGCTCATCACTAGTTACCAGTACTGAGCACCCGAACATGGTAGTGCCCGCTCATCACTAGTTACCAGTACTGAGCACCAGAGCATGGTAGTGCTCGCTCATCACTAGTTACGAGTACAGAGCACCTGAGCATGGTAGTGCCCGCTCATCGCTAGTTACCAGTACTGAGCACCCGAGCATGGTAGTGCCTGCTCATCACTAGTTACCAGTAATAAGCACCCGAGCATAGTAGTGCCCGCTCATCACTGGTACCCACCAATAGCTGATCACTGGTCTCCACTGATACTCGCTGTAATTGTGGCTCAGCACTGAGTGCTGATGTCATTAGTATGTCTTTTGACTGCTCAGGTCAGTGATTGGCTGCAGTGGTCCCGTGATGGCTGCTGGTCTGAGACCTCTGGAGCATCTGAATTGGGTAATCAGTGGGTTGAAAAGGTAAATCAAGACTGTTGGCTCACAAATCAGGATTTTCAAGAGTCTCCCGAAGCAGAGAGGCGCTCCTGAATCCCTCACATTAGTCCATCTGGCACCATGTAATACTTCACTTCCCCTGTGGGGGTGCTGCAGGGAAATTACAGCTACAGTGCAATGTTTGTATTGGCTGCCGCCCTCCAGCCGTCCGTTAATGTAAGACAGCTGTTGTAATCTGCTCGGCAGTAAATAGAAGCCTCTGTAACACTCGGTCACAAGCTCTCAGGCCTTGACTGTGGTGAAATCGATGAGGATCAGCAGTTTGACCTGACGACTGTAATATCCCGTGATTGGAGCATCTCCAGTTTATGCAATGCCTGGACGTACCGGACAGGTGTTATCTCCGCATTTAAGTCGTCATGGACAGATCTTATTTTACAGTCCATTGCAGGTATTCAGCAATGTCAGAATAGGAGCGACAGGTGCAGTGTATGGCGGTGGGAATTATTCTGCAATGCTTCCAGGCGGAGGTTCCTGCAGCTTTCCTCGCTGTCCTGCCCCAGGATTTTGCAGCACTCACATTATATTAGCTTTATATAAAGCAAATGCTTCACGGAGCGTATCGCTATTTATTTAATTTATTGGTGCTCATCATTTCTGGCTTAGGACGGGAGGAGACTTCTTTTGGTCGTCTAAATGTTTCCTTTTACCTTTTTAATATGCAGCATCTCCTCCAGACTTGCCCTCGGCGAGTTGTATAAGAGAACACTAGAATATACATTGTATTAATGATATCGTGTAACCGCTTCCATATATCTTTATTTTCTCAGGTCTCCTTCCTGTTCTCAGACCGCGGGATCCCTGACGGTCACCGGCACATGAACGGCTACGGCTCTCACACCTTCAAACTGGTCAATGCCAAAGATGAGCCAGTCTATTGTAAATTTCATTACAAGGTCAGTCCTGGTAGTTGTTGTGCATGTTATGTAGACAATGCAGGATTTATAGTGTTATTTGGTGCAATATAGAACGTTACCTACACGGGGCTTACAGAGGCTGCCCCCCTTTTGTACAGACCTCTCAGCCCTCATGGGTTACCTTTTTTTGAAGCGCCCCCCCTACTGCCCATGTGTACTGACTATGAACACTGGACTCATCTATACCTCCCAATGTGGTGGCGGTCATGTGCATCCTCTTCTGTATATCGCAGAGTATTCGGAGCATGCACAATTACTGACGGCAAACTATCAGTGCCAGTAAAGCTGTTAGCCGGGGGATTTAAAATGCAGCTTTGGAGTAGGCAATGGGGGAGTCTATGGGTATCATAAATTTTAGGCATTTTTAGAGTTTTGATTTGAAAGTGACCAATCTACATCAGTTATTGAAGTGATTTTAAAGGTTCACGAGCCTTTAAGGGAGTGGCTCCAAAAAAATCCTCCATAGTAAAATAAAAAAAAAATCCTTATTTGACATATCACATTAGTAAACTTCTTTTAGGAGTCCTCCCCAACGTCTGATATACCATATCTTTCAGTATATAAGACGCACCCTAGATTTAGAGAGGGGGGAAAGGAATGGGGATTCATCACCCAATCCAGTGGTGTCTTACTGGGAGCGGGCGGTGGTGGAGCGGGGTCACAGGAGGCAGGGGCAATGGTGGAACAGAGCGATTCTGCGGGTGCTGTGCTGGGGCTGCAGGCCGAGGGGGGGGGGGGTGGGGGGGGGGGGGCTTCGCTATGCTGGGGCTGCAGGTGTCAAATAGCACTTTGAGTTGGCGTGTGTGCAGATGCAGCTCTCAGCTCAAGATCCCAGGCCCAGTGATTTCCCAGCAGCGGACTTAAGGAAAATGGTGCCTGGAGGTGGCGCGTGTGCAAATGAGATCTTGAGCCGATAGCTCCATCTGTGCACACGCCAACTCCGGGCGTCATTATTTTGAAGTTCACACCACCAACATTTTCATGATTTGCGCCCACTGCCCAAATGCAGCGCCTGCTGCCCAAATGCAGCGCCTGCTGCCCAAATGCAGCACCCACTGACCAAATGCAGCCCCCAATGCCCCAGCACAGCGTCCGCAGCATTGCTCCTGTGACCCTCCACCCCCCCCACCCTTCCACCATCTCTGGTAAGCAATATTCAGATTATAAGATGCGCCCCTCGTTTTCCTCCCAAATTTTTGGAAGGAAAAGTGGGTCTTCTAATACGAAAAATACGGTATCTCTCTACGCCTGGTCCTTGGTTTTTGTAATAGGGCTTGTTTTATCAGTCTGCACTGTAAACTATTAAGGCATGGTGGTCACAGACCCTGCATCTTGCAGTGATGGGCAGAACTTGGTCACCTGGGTCCAAAAAGTAGGAGGGTTTCCTGTGCCAGCTAACCAGTTTTGGTCAGTGGGTCTAGGTGGTAAGGATCTCTAGGGTCCAACAGCTGTGGCCACCACAGATCCCGAGGCTCTGGAGCTACAAAACTAAATGTAATGACCGGCCCCTATGTGCATCACCACAACTGATGGAGATAGAAGTCCTCTACTTGCAATGGGTCGTAGTCCGATTTATTCCTTGGAGGAATGGACACCAGTTTTAGGTCTCTAGATGACCACTAGTCTTATTTTGCTGGGTGTTTCGCTAAAGGCCACCTCCAATCCTACAAAACCTATTCTGGTGCTGTTGACCCAGGCACAGCTGATGGGTCACACATGATCGTGCCTGACCTGAATCTTCCCTACGTCTCGGATATTTATCATCTTCCTCCACAGACCATGTCGCTATAATGGGTTTTCATGTGTTCCTTTCAGACCGATCAGGGCATCAGGAATCTGACCGTGGAGGAGGCCAACCGCTTGGCAGCTGCGGATCCGGACTATGGAATCCATGACTTGTATGAAGCCATTGCCAATGGGAACTTTCCTTCCTGGACCTTCTATATCCAGGTCATGACATTTCAGCAGGCGGAGAAATACCCATTCAATCCTTTTGACTTAACTAAGGTTAGTATCCTGTGCAATGCCAATGTAAACCGAGCTCATGTGGTCTGGATGGTTTTCACCCCCGTGCTCTCTTCTTTCAGATCTGGCCTCACAAGGACTACCCCCTAATTCCTGTGGGCAAGCTGGTTCTGAACCGTAACCCGACCAACTACTTTGCAGAAGTGGAGCAGATTGCCTTTGATCCAAGTAACATGCCTCCCGGAATAGAGCCCAGCCCGGATAAAATGTTACAGGTGAGATCAGGGATGAGGTTTCATTTCTCACTGGTTTCTTTCCAAAATTTTGTGGCTAGAAAGAGGGCTCCAAAAGCAGTCGTTATCAGACAACACTATTACACCCTCCCCCCCCCCCCCTACTAAAAAAAAGGGAAATAAAACAATAAAACAAAAAAATAAAATTGTGCATTCCCATAAGTCCCATGCCCCTGTCGGGTAGTAATGCCAGAATATAGAGTATGCTACAAATGTGTATACAAAGGTCCTTTAAAGTGACCACTCCCTATGGTCCCTGAAGTGAAAGGTGGGATTATAGCCTCTGATTTGTAAAGTAGACCACCCATTAACGATTAGGCAAAGAATGCAAAGTATGTAAAATCAATGTCAAAGTCCTATTATTGTCTTACGGGTTTAAGGGAACCTGTCACCGGATGTTTATAATACACCCCTAACGGTCGGTGCGGAGCAGACTGGTCGGATGGGCGTCTCCGTTCTCCGGGTCCGCGTCTCCTCTTTCGGCCATCTTTGTCCTCCTTCTGAAGCTAGTGTGGATGACGCCTTCTACGTAATCTACACTAGCTGACATTGAGGTCCTGCGCAGGCGCACTACAATACTTTGCTCTCCCTACTCAGAGCAGATCTGCGCAGGACCTCAATGTTGGTTGGTCTAGTTGATGTAGAACGCATCATCCACACTAGCTTCAGAAGGCGGAGGACGAAAGAGGAGATGCAGACCCGGAGATGCCCATCTGACCAGTCTGCTCCGCACCGACCGTTAGGCGAGTATTATAAACATCCGGTGATGGGTTCCCTTTAAACTTGAGGACCTGGTACATTACGGCAGTATATGCAGCACATTAATTTCTCCTGGGACTGCTCTCTTAGGAAACTAAACCTCCAATAACCAGGGGGTGCCCTCAACCAAATGCAGGTGTAACAATGGCTGATGCAGCTGTGTATGTTTTATATGTGCGGAGTGGACATTACTGCAGTGTATAGCATGGCATCAGTAAAGACTATTTACCTGCAGATATCCAGAAAAAAACTATTTACAATGCAAGCTTCTGCACCGTAGATGGACTCCTGCATCATTATTAGGGTATGTGCGCACGTTGCTTTTTACCTGCTTTTTTGCTGCTTTTTCTTCTGCGCTGTTTAATGCCAAAATGGATGTGTTCTTCTATTCAAGCAAAGTCTATGGGAATTTGGGTTTCTTGTTCACACTATGTTGTTCAAAATGCTGCCTTTTTGTGGCAGAACTTTGGTCAAAAACTCAGCTTTTCAAAGAAGCAACATGTCAATTGTTTTTGCCATTTGGGTTTTGCACTGCAAAGCTGAGTTTTTGACCAAAGTTCTGCCACAAAAAGGCAGCATTTTGAACAACATAGTGTGAACAAGAAACCCAAATTCCCATAGACTTTGCTTGAATAGAAGAACACATCCATTTTGGCATTAAACAGCGCAGAAGAAAAAGCAGCAAAAAAGCAGGTAAAAAGCAACGTGCGCACATACCCTTACTCTTGCTCCGCTCACTTCTGCATGTGACGGTGGCAGGTGATGCCACAACTACTGACATCTGCTGATCTCGTGCATCCTGGCAGAGCGGAGCACGGCATAGAGTATCCCGATGCTGCAAGAAATTCGTCACGCAGTATATTGGGATGAAGTCGACCTCTACATTGTTGATTAAATACATTTTGGTTTTTCTTCTCTCAGGATAAATCTTCTTCTAACCTTAACTGTCTCATGTTGCAGGGCCGACTCTTCTCCTACCCGGACACACACAGGCACCGCTTGGGAGCCAACTATCTCCAGTTGCCTGTGAACTGCCCCTACAAGGCTCGTGTGGCCAACTACCAACGGGACGGACCCATGTGCTTCTCTGACAACCAGGGTATGTGTGTGTGCATACACTTTCAACATGTGCTGGGAAGGGTGACACATCCCTTCTAAATTGCAAATGCTGATGTCAGCTAAGTGCATTAAATGAAACCTGTCAGCAGGTTTTTAGACACCCCACAACTCACCCCCCCCCCCACCCCCAAAAAAAGATAGTCTTCCTCAACATCTCATGCAGGCGCTGTAATTACCGGGGATGGCACATTGACTGTAACATTCTAATGACGTTGGAAGAGCCAAACTATCCATCTGCACATGCACCGCCCCCAGGAATGACGCCGCTGGCGCGAGATGTCAATCAGAGGAGTGACCTGTCAATCACTGGCAGGGGGTCAGGAGATGGACAGGGGGGCTCGAGTGCACCAAGTGCAACCCAAGCCCCTTGCATAAGAATTCGCCAATGGATTCTTAGACAGCAAATAATAATAATAATATTTATTCATTTATATAGCGCTATTAATTCCACAGCGCTGTACATACATTGGCAACACTGTCCCCATTGGGGCTCACAATCTAAAGTCCCTATCTGTATGTCTTTGGAGTGTGGGAGGAAACCGGAGGAAACCCACGTAAACACGGGGAGAACATACAAACTCCTTGCAGGCAGTGTCCTTGGTGGGACCTGAACCCAGGACCCCAGCGCTGCAAGACTGCGGTGCTAACCACTGAGCCACCGTGCCGCAAAGACACGATTATGTAATCTAAGCTGTGTAAGCAATCGTCACAGGTACTTTACTTCTTTAGGACTTAAAAACCTGCTGACAGGTCTCCTATAATTTACCTGGAAGGTGTCTGACTCCCTTGTAGCTTGAAGGCCCAATGTGGTCACCAGTGACGAGCCGCTGACTAAAGGTCCTAACTCGCATGGGTGGATCTGTCGGCTTATTATGCTTTCCAGTGTAATAGAAGCATATTACAGCTGCCGGTCTGGTGCATTCATGTGTGTGGTGATGAGTGTGCCGCTCTGCCCATCCCCCCCCCCCACCCCTTTCTGTAGTGACTGAATGATAACATATCCACTATTATCCCTCATAAATTCACTTGACTCATTGATTTTATTTCTTTTTGGGGGGTCTACAAGGAGTCTTGATTATTAGCCATAATATGCTGCCCTTACATGGGGCTGATAGATCCACATTAAAGGGAACCAAACATCAGGATTTTCGTGTATAAGCTGCAGCCAGTGCAGTGCTGGCACTATCATGCACAGTGTGTACATACCATCAGAGGGCAGCTCTGGTGTTTAGGCAGTGAAATACAACTTTATAAAGTTTGAAATTTCGTGCACTTTTTGATTGACGTGTGCACCTCTGCAGATAATGTCCGGGCGGGTTATGCAGGAGTTACCCGCCCCCCCCCCCCCCCCCCACCAGCCTGTTCCTCCCTCTCTCCTGATGTCCGGGTGGGGTATGCACGTGTTCCCCGCCCCCCCGCGCCGCCTGCAGAGGTGCACACGTCAATCAAAAAGTGCACGAAATTTCAAACTTTAGGCAGTGAAATACAACTTTATAAACACCCGAGCTGCCCCCTGATGGTATGTACACACTGTGCATGATAGTGCCAGCACTGCACTGGCTGCAGCTTATACACGAAAATCCTGATGGTTGGTTCCCTTTAACTGTAATAATCAGCTCTGGTTATTGGTACTTCTCTAGGGTCTGTTCATACACTGCAGATTTTCTGTCTCGATTTGCAGGTATAAACACTTAGCATATTAGTAGCTGTAAAGCCAGTGAGATTTTCCAAAATCTCTTCCACACTGCAAAACAAAAAAAAATAAATTTTGAAATCCAAAACAGAAATTGACCTGAAATGGAAAATTGTCATTGTATGCTGCGGATTCCACCTTGTGCAACATGCAGGATGAAATCCACAACAAACCTGCACAGGCTATACATATCCAAACCAGGGGGGTGGGTTTGGGTGACCGGTCTGACTTATGTAGATGATATGTATATAACTAATAATAATATTTCTTTATCGTTCCTTTGGGAGACCCAGACCATGGGTGTTTAGCTTCTGCCTCCGGAGGACACACAAAGTACTACACTTAAAAGTGTAGCTCCTCCCTCTGAGCTTATACACCCCCTGGAGAACCGGATCTAGCCAGTTTATCGCTTTGTGTTCAGGAGGCATACATCCACACATGCATTCTCATCTGATTTCTTTGATTTTTGGAAAGAGTTGAAGAAAAGCGGGTCCATGTTGGACTCCCGGCATGTCCCTTCTCACCCCACTGTGTCGGTGGTGTTGTTAAGGTTGATTTCCAAGGCTGGAGCCTTACATGCCGCGCTCCTTCACCATCTCTCATGGGCTCTGGCTTGAAGTGGGAGCCAGCACGGTCTCCATGCCTAGCAGGAGACCGGTCTCCATCCGCAGCCCTTCAGGACCCTGCTGGACCGTAGCACTCATCCCCAGGGACCTGGCCCTGTGTCTCGGCAGCTAAGTACCTGAGACGTTTATGTATGGGGGTCCCTGTGCTTTATTGTTTGGGGAGAGTGTGTTTGCTGTGTTTTTTGACATTTCCGGCGGGTTCTCTAGCTGTCGCACGAGAACCGCGCCGATGGTGCCTGCTCGTCGGCTTCGCCGCTCAAATTTAGGCCCCGGCTTCGCCGGAGGCCTAGTTTCTGTTTCACTGCCCTCGCATGTCACTTATGCAGAGGGACAGGCTCCGCCCGGCGGCCGTTCTGCACAGGGGAGGGACACTCCCCATTGCTGTGCGTGTCTCCTCCCCTGTAGGTTTCTATGGCCCTCCAGATCCCGCTCTTCAGAGCAAAGTCCCGCCCCCTCTCTTCGCTCCGGCGGCCATTTTCTCAGAGATTCACTCAGACGCTGGTCTGCGCTCTGCATCCCTGCTGGGTGCTGTGTTTGGAGGTCCGGGCTTTGGGATCTAGAGGGCACACAACACCGCTTCAGCGGTCTGGTAAGCCACAACCTCTGGTTGTGGACCTCTGTATATACACTCTGGGGTTCATTCTCTTGCAGAGCCCCCACTCCAGCAGCATGTCTCACACGAGGAGCAAGGCTCCAAAGCTTTATTCAGTATGCACTGCATGTAAGCTCCTGCTGCCTGAACCGAGCATCTATCCACATTGTGATGCCTGCTCTAACCTGGCGGTGCCACAGCCTGGAGTCTCACCCCCAGTGGTCTCTCAGGCTGCTCCTGTGGCTGAACCCCCGGCTTGGGTAGAATCCTTTTCTAGGTCTATCTGTCTTATGCTGAGTCCATGGGACTTCTGTCCAGGACTTTGCTGAACATGCATCAGCCCCCTTCACAGGGTGCCTCTGCTGCTAGGGGTCTCTCAGGACCGGAGCTCACAGAGGATCCGCCAGTATCAGAGGAGCAACCCTCTCTTGCAGAAAAGCACCAGTTTACCTCGCCTAAGAGAGCAAAGAGTGTTCTTTAACCACTCCAGTTTTCAGGCCACTGTGACCAAGCCCAGGGCCTGTCCTGACAAACTCTTCCCAAAGCGTGGTTCTGATGACTGCCTTCCCTTTCCACCTGAGATGGTCGAGTGGGCTCAATCCCCAAAGGTAGACCCCCCCCCCCCCCCCCGGTGTCTAGACTCTCAGCCCGGACCGTTGTGTCGGTGGCTGATGGCACCTCCCTTAAGGATTCCACTGACCGCCAGATTGATCTTCTGGCCAAATCCGTATATGAAGCGGCAGGTGCCTCGTTCTCCCCGACTTTTGCAGCAGTGTGGGCTCTCAAAGCCATCTCTGCTTCTCTAGAGGGGATGCATTCCCTCGCCAGGGAATCTATGCCCGAAATGGTTGCCTTAACTTCCCAAGCTTCAGCTTTTTCGTCCTATGCCATGTCTGCCATGCTGGAGGCTTCTCACCGCACTGCGGTGGCTTCGGCTAATTCCCTCGCTATCCGCAGGATCTTGTGGCTTCGAGAGTGGAAGGCAGATGCTTCTTCAAAGAAGTACCTTGCTGGACTCCCTTTTGCTGGATCCCGGCTGTTCGGTGAACAACTGGATGACATTATTAAGGAAGCTACTGGCGGGAAGAGTACTTCCATGCCACAAACTAAAACCAGCAAACCTGTCCAGGGTAGGAATCAGTCGAGGTTTCGCTCCTTTCGTTCCTCCAACTGGTCATCCTCTAAGCCCTCGGCCTCGTCCACTAACTCAGCCAAGGACCAGAAATCCAACTGGCGCCCAAAAGCGCGTCCACAGAAGACCGCAGGAGGTGCTGCCGCTGAGGCAGCCTCCTCGTGACTGTCCGCGCCAGCAACGTCCTTAGTCGGTGGCAGGCTCTCCCACTTTGGCGACGCGTGGTTTCAACACGTCTCCGATCAGTGGGTGAGGGATATCATCTCCCACGGCTACAAGATAGAATTCTCTTCCAGCCCGCCAAACAGATTTTTTTTTCTTCGGCGCTCCATTGGGAGACCCAGACGATTGGGTGTATAGCACTGCCTCCGGAGGCCACACAAAGCAATTACACTAAAAAGTGTAAGGCCCCTCCCCTTCTGGCTATACACCCCCAGTGGGATCACTGGCTCACCAGTTTTCTGCTTTGTGCGAAGGAGGTCAGACATCCACGCATAGCTCCACTGTTTAGTCAGCAGTAGCTGCTGACTATGTCGGATGGAAGAAAAGAGGGCCCATATGGGGCCCCCAGCATGCTCCCTTCTTACCCCACTTGCGGTTTGTAAGGTTGAGGTACCCATTGCGGGTACGGAGGCGGGAGCCCACATGCTGTTTTCCTTCCCCATCCCCCTGAGGGGCTCTGAGGAAGTGGGATCTTACCGGCCTCCAAGCCCTGAGGCCGGGCTCCGTCCACAGACCCATTGAACCTGCTGGATACGGAGCTGGGTACCGTTCAGGGACAAGGCCCTGCAACTTTCAGGTACTCTGTGTCCCCGTACAGACAGGCACGCACACGCCAGACTTGCTGGGTGTGTTAGTGCGCCGGGGACAGTAGCGCTCCACGCTGGGGTTTGAGTCACAGCAGCTTAGCTGTGTGGATTAATGTGCTGGGAACTACCGCGCCGGCCACTCTCGGAGCGGCGGCGCGGCTGGGACTTGTAGTGCGCCGGGGACTTAGCGCCGACCGCGCTTTTACGGCGGCGGCGCTTATAAATTTAGTCCCCGGCTTTTGCGGCCTAGCTCCGCTTCGTTCCCGCCCCCTCCCTGTCAATCAGGGAATGGGACAGACGCTGTGCAATCGTCAGCGCCGAGGGCTGGAGCCTTATTTACATGCTCCAGCCCTCTCACTAGGCACAGTGGGACGCAGGTTTCCCGCTTTTGGTCTGAGCACGCCCAGGGCCCGCCCCCCCCTCCACAGGACGCCGGCAGCCATTCCTGCATGCAGTCTGGCTGGAGGACGGACACAGGCTCTGGGAGACCCAGACTAGGGATTTCTGGCGACCACACACCCGCGTTAGCGGGCGGTAAGCAGCACATTAGTGCTGGCCCCACTAGTGCCACAGTGTGTATTGGTGTACTTTTTCCTGTACCAGATGTGTATATATATATATATATATATACACTGCACTGTACGGTCGCTTCTTGGCTGTATACCCCTATATTGCTCTGAGGAGACAGCAACATGTCATCCACAAAACGCAAGGGTGCCAAGGCACGGGCTGTATACTCTGCTTGTACAGCATGTGGGGCTAATCTACCAGCAGGCTCCAACGACTCTCATTGTATGCAATGTTCAGTCCCAGTGGCACTTCGGCAGCCAGAGCATATGGTGGTGGTAGCCCAGGCTGAGACGCCTGTGAACCCTGCCCCGGTGACGGGGACAGAATTTGCAGTCTTTGCTGATAAAATGTCTGTGACTATGACAAAAATCCTGGAGACCTTGCAGTCCAGGCCAGTTGCTCAGACCATGGACACCGCTGCGTCAATGTTCCCAGGTCCCCCTCAGTTGGAACTAATCCGTACTTCAAGGGGGTCCCAGGCATCACAGGCTGAGGGCTCTGACTCTGATGACAGTCCCAGGCCGCCTAAGCGAGCTCGCTGGGAGAGACCCTCCACGTCATCACGCGGGTCAGGGTCTCAGAGAAGGGTCTCTAGATGATGAGACAGAGGTGGGTGATCAGGAGTCTTGTCCTGACACCGCACTCAATTTGGATACGCCAGATGGTGACGCCATGGTAAATGACCTTATAGCGGCCATCAATAGGCTGTTGGATATTTCTCCCCCAGCCCCTTCAGCAGAGGAGGCAGCTGCCCAGCAGGAGAAATTCCATTTCCTGTATCCCAAGCGAAAATTGAGTACTTTTCTGGACCACTCTGACTTCAGGGAATCAATCCAGAAACACCATGCTTATCCGGACAAGCGTTTTTCCAAACGTATGAAGGATACACGTTATCCCTTTCCCCCTGACGTGGTCAAACGCTGGACCCAGTGTCCAAAAGTGGACCCTCCAATATCCAGGCTTGCAGCTAGATCCATAGTTGCAGTGGAGGATGGGGCTTCACTTAAAGATGCCAATGACAGACAGATGGACCTTTGGTTGAAATCTGTCTATGAAGCTATTGGCGCGTCGTTTGCTCCAGCATTCGCGGCCGTGTGGGCGCTCCAAGCTATTTCAGCTGGTCTGGCACAGGTGGACTCTTTCTTAAGTCCAGCAGTGCCGCAAGTGGCGTCCTTAACTACGCAAATGACTGCGTTTGCGACCTACGCTATCAATGCGGTACTAGACTCTACGAGCCGTACCTCAATGGCATCCGCCAACTCTGTAGTTTTGCGCAGAGCCTTGTGGTTAAAAGAATGGAAAGCAGATTCTGCTTCTAAAAAATGTTTAACCAGCTTGCCATTATCTGGAGACAGACTGTTTGGTGAGCAATTGGCGGAAATCATTAAACAGTCCAAGGGTAAGGACTCTTCCTTACCCCAGCCCAGATCAAGCAAACCTCAACAGAGGAAGTGGCAGTCAAAGTTTCGGTCCTTTCGTGGCTCGGGCAAGCCCCAATTCTCCTCGTCCAAAGGGACTCAGAAAGAGCAAAGGAGCTCTGATTCCTGGCGGACTCACTCACGCCCCAAGAAAGCAACCGGAGGTACCGCTTCCAAGGCGGCTGCCTCATGACTTTCGGCCGCCTCCCTCCGCATCCTCGGTCGGTGGCAGGCTCTCCCGCTTTTGCGACATTTGGCTGCCACAGGTCAAAGACCGGTGGGTAACAGACATTTTGTCTCACGGGTACAGGATAGAGTTCAGTTCTCGTCCTCCGCCTCGGTTCTTCAGAACTTCCCCACATCCCGACCGAGCAGATGCCCTTCTGCAGGCGGTGCATTCCCTAAGAGCAGAAGGAGTGGTGGTCCCTGTTCCTCTTCGGGGACAAGGTTTTTACTCCAATCTCTTTGTGGTGCCAAAAAAAGGACGGCTCATTCCGTCCTGTTCTGGACCTAAAACTGCTCAACAAGCATGTGAACGCCAGGCGGTTCCGGATGGAATCCCTCCGCTCAGTCATTGCCTCAATGTCTCAAGGAGATTTCCTAGCATCAATAGACATCAAAGATGCTTATCTCCACGTGCCGATTGCTACAGAGCACCAACGCTTTCTACGCTTCGTGATAGGAGACGACCATCTTCAGTTCGTAGCTCTGCCATTTGGTCTGGCGACAGCCCCACGGGTGTTCACCAAGGTCATGGCGGCAGTGGTAGCAGTCTTGCACTCTCAGGGACACTCTGTGATCCCTTACTTGGACGATCTACTTGTCAAGGCACCCTCTCAGGAGGCATGCCAACTCAGCCTGAACGTTGCACTGGAGACTCTCCAGATGTTCGGGTGGATCATCAACTTCTCAAAGTCAAATCTGTTACCGACCCAATCACTGACGTATCTTGGCATGGAGTTTCATACTCTCTCAGCGATAGTGAAACTTCCGCTGGACAAGCAGCGGTCACTACAGACTGGGGTGCAGGCTCTCCTTCAAAGTCAGTCGCACTCCTTAAGACGCCTCATGCACTTCCTCGGGAAGATGGTGGCGGCAATGGAGGCGGTTCCGTTTGCGCAGTTTCATCTGCGCCCACTTCAATGGGACATTCTCCGCCAATGGGACGGGAAGTCAACATCCCTGGACAGGAAAGTCTCCCTTTCCCAGACGGCCAAGGACTCTCTGCAGTGGTGGCTTCTTCCCACCTCATTATCACAGGGAAGATCCTTCCTACCACCATCCTGGGCGGTGGTCACGACAGACGCGAGTCTGTCAGGGTGGGGAGCAGTTTTTCTCCACCACAGGGCTCAGGGTACGTGGACCCAGCAGGAGTCCACCCTTCAGATCAATGTTCTGGAAATCAGAGCAGTGTATCTTGCCCTACTAGCCTTCCAGCAGTGGCTGGAAGGAAGGCAGATCCGAATTCAGTCGGACAACTCCACAGCGGTGGCATACATCAACCACCAAGGGGGGACACGCAGTCGGCAAGCCTTCCAGGAAGTCCGGCGGATTCTGATGTGCGTGGAAGCCACGGCCTCCACCATATCCGCAGTTCACATCCCCGGCGTAGAAAACTGGGAAGCAGACTTCCTCAGTCGCCAGGGCATGAACGCAGGGGAATGGTCCCTTCACCCGGACGTGTTTCAGGAAATCTGTCGCCGCTGGGGAAGGCCGGACGTCGACTTAATGGCGTCCCGGCACAACAACAAGGTCCCAACCTTCATGGCACGGTCTCGCGATCACAGAGCTCTGGCGGCAGACGCCTTAGTGCAAGATTGGTCGCAGTTCCGGCTCCCTTATGTGTTTCCACCTCTGGCACTCTTGCCCAGGGTGCTACGCAAGATCAGATCCGACTGCAGCCGCGTCATACTCGTCGCCCCAGACTGGCCAAGGAGGGCGTGGTATCCGGATCTGTGGCATCTCACGGTCGGCCAACCGTGGGCACTACCAGACCGACCAGACTTGCTGTCCCAAGGGCCGTTTTTCCATCGGAATTCTGCGGCCCTGAACCTGACTGTGTGGCCATTGAGTCCTGGATCCTAGCGTCTTCAGGATTATCCCAAGGGGTCGTTGCCACCATGAGACAGGCTAGGAAGCCCACGTCCGCTAAGATCTACCACAGAACGTGGAGGATATTCTTATCCTGGTGCTCTGCTCAGGGAGTGTCTCCCTGGCCATTTGCATTGCCTACATTTCTTTCTTTCCTGCAATCTGGGTTAGAAAAAGGTTTGTCGCTCGGCTCCCTTAAAGGGCAAGTCTCGGCGCTATCCGTCTTTTTTCAGAAGCGTCTAGCACGACTTTCTAAGGTACGCACGTTCCTGCAGGGGGTTTGTCATATCGTACCCCCGTACAAGAGGCCGTTAGATCCATGGGATCTGAACAGGGTACTGGTTGCCCTCCAGAAGCCGCCCTTCGAGCCTCTGAGGGAGGTTTCACTCTCTAGACTATCACAGAAAGTGGCTTTTCTGGTAGCGATCACATCTCTTCGGAGAGTGTCTGAGCTAGCAGCGCTGTCATCCAAGGCTCCCTTCCTGGTCTTCCACCAGGACAAGGTAGTGCTGCGCCCCATTCAGGAGTTTCTCCCGAAGGTGGTATCCTCTTTTCATCTTAATCAGGATATCTCTTTGCCTTCTTTTTGTCCTCATGCAGTTCATCGCTATGAGAAGGACTTACATTTGTTAGATCTGGTGAGAGCACTCAGAATCTACATTTCCCGCACGGCGCCCCTGCGCCGTTCGGATGCACTCTTTGTCCTTGTCGCTGGTAAGCGCAAAGGGTCGCAGGCTTCCAAGGCCACCCTGGCTCGATGGATCAAAGAACCAATTCTTGAAGCCTACCGTTCTGCTGGGCTTCCGGTTCCATCAGGGCTGAAGGCCCATTCTACCAGAGCCGTGGGTGCGTCCTGGGCATTACGACACCAGGCTACGGCTCAACAGGTGTGCCAGGCAGCTACCTGGTCGAGTCTGCACACTTTCACCAAACATTATCAGGTGCATACCTATGCTTCGGCGGACACCAGCCTAGGTAGAAGAGTCCTGCAGGCGGCAGTTGCCTCCCCGTAGGGGAGGGCTGTCTTTGCAGCTCTAACATGAGGTATTTCTTTACCCACCCAGGGACAGCTTTTGGACGTCCCAATCGTCTGGGTCTCCCAATGGAGCGCCGAAGAAGGGAATTTTGTTACTTACCGTAAATTCCTTTTCTTCTAGCTCCTATTGGGAGACCCAGCACCCGCCCTGTTGTCCTTCGGGATTTTTGGTTGTTTTTCGGGTACACATGTTGTTCATGTTGAATGGTTTTCAGTTCTCCGACGTTACTTCGGAGTGAATTTGTTTAAACCAGTTATTGGCTTTCCTCCTTCTTGCTTTTGCACTAAAACTGGTGAGCCAGTGATCCCACTGGGGGTGTATAGCCAGAAGGGGAGGGGCCTTACACTTTTTAGTGTAATTGCTTTGTGTGGCCTCCGGAGGCAGTGCTATACACCCAATCGTCTGGGTCTCCCAATAGGAGCTAGAAGAAAAGGAATTTACGGTAAGTAACAAAATTCCCTTCTTTTCTCTCAACTCCCCCCTGCTCCAAGGCCGCCGCCTTCTCACAGGCCGTGGCATCCTTGCAGGCCAACGGAGTAATTGTACCGGTTCCCGCCCGGGAACGGTTCAGAGGTTTCTACTCAAATCTCTTCCTAGTCCCCAAAAAGGACGGTTCCTTCCGGCCCATCCTGGATCTCAAGCTTCTCAACAAGCATGTTCAGGTGCGGCATTTTCGCATGGAGTCTCTGCGATCAGTCATTGCTTCAATGACCAAAGGGGATTTCCTGGCATCCATCGACATCAGAGATGCCTATCTGCATGTGCCAATTGCAGTTTCACACCAGCGTTGGCTACGTTTTGCAATCGGAGAAGATCCTTTCCAATTCGTGGCTCTCCCCTTCGGGTTGGCCACAGCTCCTCGGGTATTCACCAAGGTCATGGCAGCAGTGGTTGCGGTCCTGCACCTACAGGGGTTGGCAGTGATTCCTTACCTGGACGACCTTCTAGTCAAGGCTTCATCCAGCGCGGACTGTCAGCGGAGTGTCTCGCTCACTCTCTCTCCACTCTAGCTCAATTCGGGTGGCTTGTCAATCTTCCCAAATCCACTCTGACTCCGACCCAGAGTCTCACGTACCTAGGGATGCAGTTCGAGACTTTGCCGGCAATTTGTGAAGTTGCCCTTAGTCAAACAGCAGTTCCTCCAACTGGCGGTGCGCTCTCTGCTGAGGCCCCGCCGTTATTCCCTCAGGCGCCTGATGCAGGTGCTGGGTCAAATGGTGGCGTCAATAGAGGCTGTTCCCTTTGCCCAGTTCCATCTGCGTCCTCTGCAGCTGGACATTCTCCGCTGTTGGGGCAAGCGGCCTTCCTCCTTACACAGGTTAGTGGCTCTGTCGCCACAGACCAGGAGCTCTCTTCAGTGGTGGCTTCGGCCCCTCTCTCTGTCCCAGGGGTGCTCCTTCCTGGCCCCGTCCTGGGTGATCCTCACCATGGATGCCAGTCTTATCCGGCTGGGGAGCGGTATGTCTCCACCACCGAGCACAGGGCACTTGGACTCCATCCGAGTCAGCCCTCTCGATCAATGTGCTGGAAACCAGAGCTGTGCTTCTAGCTCTCCTAGCTTTTCACCACCTGTTGGCGGGCAGGCACATTCGAGTCCAGTCAGACAACGCGACAGCGGTTGCCTACATCAATCACCAAGGCGGGACACGCAGCCGCCTGGCAATGTTGGAGGTACAACGCATCCTTCAATGGGTGGAGGACTCAAAGTCCACCATATCCGCAGTCCACATCCCAGGCGTGGAAAACTGGGAGGCAGATTATCTCAGCCGTCAAACCGTGGACAGTGGCGAGTGACTGAAACACTGCCGGGTGCAGGGACCAATCTGCCGCAAATGGGGCACTCCGGACGTGGACCTAATGGCATCCCGTCACAACAACAAGGTCCCGGTTTACGTGGCTCGCTCCCACGATCCTCAGGCCTTCGCCGCGGACGCTCTGGTTCAAGACTGGTCCCAGTTTCGTCTGTCCTACGTGTTTCCCCCTCTAGCTCTCTTGCCCAGTGTCCTGTGCAAGATCAGAATGGAGGGCCGTCGAGTCATCCTCATTGCGCCGGACTGGCCCAGGCGAGCTTGGTACCCAGACCTGCTCCATCTGTCCGTAGAGGTGCCGTGGCATCTCCCGGACTTCTCTCACAAGGTCCGTTTTTCCGCCTGAATTCTGCGGCTCTCAAATTGACGGCGTGGCTCTTGAGTCCTGGATCTTGACGGCTTCTGGTATTCCTCCGGAAGTCATCTCCACTATGACTTGGGCCCGTAAGTCTTCCTCCGCCATGATCTATCACAGGACTTGGAAAATTTTCCTGTCCTGGTGTCACTCTTCCGGCCATCCTCCTTGGCCATTCTCCTTGCCGACCCTTCTGTCTTTTTTACAGTCCGGTCTGCAGCTGGGACTGTCCCTCAACTCTCTCAAGGGACAAGTTTCAGCTCTGTCAGTGTTGTTCCAGCGGCGTCTCGCCCGGCTGGCTCAGGTCCGCACCTTCATGCAGGGCGCGTCTCACATCATTCCGCCTTACCGGCGGCCCTTGGATCCCTGGGACCTTAATTTGGTTCTCACGGTTTTGCAGAAACCCCCCTTTGAGCCTCTTAGGGAGGTTTCTTTGTTTCGTCTTTCACAGAAAGTGGCCTTTCTGGTGGCCATAACTTCCCTCAGGAGAGTCTCCGATTTGGCTGCGCTCTCTTCGGAGTCACCTTTTTTTGGTTTTTCATCAAGACAAGGTGGTTCTCCGTCCGACTCCGGACTTTCTTCCTAAGGTGGTCTCTCCTTTCCACCTTAACCAGGACATTACCCTACCTTCCTTTTGTCCGGCTCCTGTTCATCGCTTTGAAAAAGCGTTGCATACTCTGGATCTGGTGCGTGCTCTCCGGATCTGTGTCTCGCACCGCTGCGCTTAGGCGGTGCACCTCTCTTTTTGTGCTAACCACAGGTCGGCGTAAGGGCCTCTCTGCTTCTAAGCCGACCTTAGACCGTTGGATTAGGTCGACCATTTCGGACACCTACCAGTGTTCTCAGGTGCCTCCCCCGCCAGGGATCAAGGCACATTCGACCAGAGCTGTCGGTGCCTCTTGGGCTTTCAGGCACCAGGCTACGGCTCAACAAGTCTGTCAGGCTGCCACTTGGACTAGCCTGCATACCTTTTCGAAGCACTACCAAGTGCATGTTCTTGCTTCGGCAGATGCGAGCTTGGGCAGACGCATCCTTCAGGCGGCTGTCGCCCATTTGTGAAGTTAGGCTCCGCCTACTTCTCAGTTTTCTGTTTATTCCCACCCATGGACTGCTTTGAGACGTCCCATGGTCTGGGTCTCCCAAAGGAACAATAAAGAAAAAGAGAATTTTGTTTACTTACCGTAAATTATTTTTCTTATAGTTCCGTATTGGGAGATCCAGCTCCCTCCCTGTTGCCTGTTGGCAATTTCTTGTTCCGCGTGTTTTCACCGGCTGTTGTCGTGGACAGAGTCTTCGGTTGTTCCGGCTTTTGCTCTGTTTTACTTGTGGGTGGCTATTCTCCTTCAGCTTTTGCACTAAACTGGCTGGGTCTGCTCACCAGGGGGTGTATATGCTCAGAGGGAGGAGCTACACTTTTAAGTGTAGTACTTTGTGTGTCCTCCGGAGGCAGAAGCTAAACACCCATGGTCTGGGTCTCCCAATACAGAACTATAAGAAAAAGAATTTACGGTAAGTAACAAAATTCTCTTTATTAATATATTTACTATTTTTTTTTTTTTTTTTTTTTTTTTTTTTTTTATTATAGCCGGAGCTCCAAATTATTACCCGAACAGCTTCTCTGCTCCGGACGCTCAGCCTTCTGCCCGAGAATGCAAGTTCCGTGTGTCCGCAGATGTGACCCGCTATAACAGCTCGGACGACGACAATGTCTCCCAGGTGAGGAGGGGCGGCATTATATCGGTCAGCAGGATGCATATGTGCTGCTACTTTTACCCTCATGCTGTAGTGAATGGTTGAATTAATTTCCAGGTAAATCTGACATTACTGTAAAAAATGATGCTCTGATTGGGCACCACACCTTGCTGTGGATTTCATCTGCCTCCAGAAGCCACCCTGGGACTTTGCAATTAAAAACTATGGTCCGTGTGTGGTTGGATCCTATGGATATAGGAGAGGACGCATTTCCCCAATACACGCAGACAGCGGCCTCAGAGGTGGATCTGATCTGACCGATTATCATTGGAGCCTTTTCTAATACTTCAAGAGACGCTGTGCTCTCGCAACTGAGCTCTTATGGTCCCATTGATTCCTATAAGGCTATGTACCTGCAGATTTTGCCGCAGAAAACCTGCAGATTTATCTGTATTTTTCTAGGTAAATCCGCAGGTTTTAGCAAGTACAGACACTCCCCATGTTATCCTATGGTACATGGGGAGTTTCTGTGTCCATGCTGCGGTATGTGCGGCTGCGGAATATGCTGTGGATGTCCCGCAGCCGCACGTAATTGCATGTCAACTATTCCTGTGGAAATCCCGCCTCTCCACTATGGAGATAGAGGCCGGGACTTCCGCAGGGAAGTCGCACGAATGTCCGCAGGTTTACCGCAGATATTTCGCTGGAATTCCGCAGCTATGGATAGCTGCGGATTCCGGGGAGCAGCTGCGGGAAACCTGACATACCTGCAGGTGCAATCTCCCATGAGAACATAGCCTTAGTCTACTGCCTCCTACTGATACTATGGTGAAATAACACGTGTGGAGTCGGTTTCTGATTTGATGCTTATTTTTCCCCCTTGCAGGTCTGTGACTTTTTCAACAAAGTGTTGAGCGAGGAGGAGCGACAGAGGCTGTGCGCGAACATCGCTGGACACCTGAAGGACGCACAAGTGTTCATCCAGAAGAGAGCTGTGAGTATAGACCGTCCCTGCCGTACTTATAAAAGCGCAATTCTGAACTAATTACAAAGGGTAAAATCCATTCGGACTTGTGTGAATACTATAACCTGGGCCTTTGTCTCAACAGAGGTTGGATTACTTCTGATTGTAGTCAGTAAATTTACTGAATATTCTGTCAATGTTGTTGTAGGCCACCTCAAAAATCTACCTTTGGCCCAGTGCCCACGCTGTGTAGTTTTGACACGAATTTTCAGAAATCTGCAGCAAAATCTGCATGTCCATTGTTAAGCCAGCAAAGTCTATGAACTCAGAAGTGCTGTGCCTATGTTGCTTATTTTTCCCTTGTGTATTTGGTGTAATTTGGGACGCCTTAGGCCCCCATCACTTGTCAGTGATTCTGGCACGTCTGTTGCAGTTCTTATATGTACTAGAATCACTGACCTACGCAGACCCGTTAAAATCAATGGGTCTGTGCACACATCTGTGATTTCTCACTGACCGTGTGGTGCACGCACGTGTCTGTGTGTCTCGTACGGAGACATGTACATTTTTCTCCGGCATGACTGATGTCACATTGACCACACTATGGTGTGATCCGTGTAACACCTACATTTGGAATAAAATGCTTTTTATACTCGCCTGTCTCCAGCGATGCTGTCTGCGGCTGCTGCGGTCTCTGCTTCCGGGCTGGCTTAATGTGCTCATGCATATTCACTGCACCGCTGACTCGGGAGACAGCAGAGCCTTAGATATCTCCACTGCGGACAGCAGCAGCATGGACAGGCGAGTATAAAAGTCCATGAGCTCCGTGTGTTATCACGGATAGCCCATAAAGAACACACGTGTGCCAATTGCGGCACACGGAGGGACACATGCATCTTTAACATGTCAGTCAAAACCAGACGTTTTTCACTGACATGTAAGAGAGTCCTTAGCGAATTCTCACACTTTTATATTTAGTGTATTTTCTCACCCATTTAGGACTACAATCCCCAGCACAGGTCTTGTGATTCAGGACGACATCATAGGCTTATATAAAGCTGCTTTTCTGGTCACAAGTTGGGCCTCAATTTGCAGCAGTAATATGGATGATAAACTATGGTCGCTTTACAGTCGTGTAAACCTTGATCTAACAGGCTTGGGTCACAGCTTTCTATAGTTGAGCCATGTATGGTTACCCAGTGCTGTGTTTGCATGCATTTAAGCTTAGCACTGTGTAATCTGTTTGCCAGTAGATGGTGGTTTTTTTTTTTTTTTTTGTTTCTCCCCCCCCTTCCGCAAAGCTGATGCGGAATCACTGGGGGGGGGGGGGGAATTAAAAGGTGTATGTCAAGAAACCCGGCCCGTGTGTTAGCTTTGTTGTGCAATTTCAGGAAATAAATTGCCACAATCGTTTCTAACTGCTGTAGCTAAGATAACACTTGCAAAATCTGCAGTTTGGCAGAACAGAGACTCTGTAACCCACTTATCCGGGCTGATGGGGATTATATGGATGGTAACCCCCTAGAACACTGCAAACTAGAGATGAGAGAATTGCTCCAACGCTCCCGCGACCCCCGGCTAGGATCCCGATAACACTCCTCCTGATTGCTGGAATCCCCTGCACCTCTTCTGATTTGTAGGCCTGGTGCAATAATTGTTGTGGTGTGACTTGTGCATGCCTCCGCACTGGGCCTGGTAATCATGGACGTGCCTCGATTCCAACAAATACGAGATGGTCTGCAGGGCTTCTGTCCGGAATCCCCTGGGTACTCGTGGCCGCTGGACCACGGGAATTGATTTGCTCATCTGTACTATAACTTTTAATTTAATCAGCATTATTGCCTATGAAACCTGTTCTATCTGAATGGCTGCAGTGACCTTAAAACACATTACTTGTCGCCGCTGCCGCTGAATTATTTTTTTTTTTTTTTTTTTTCCCAGGTGAAAAATTTCTCTGATGTTGATCCCAAATACGGTGGCACTATTGAAGCTCTGCTGAACAAGTACAATGCAGAAGGCCGCACTAAGGTAATCCTCCCTCCTGTGACTAGTCAGGGCAATGCTTTGTAAATGCTGCCTTAATTTAGTGATCAGGGAAGTCTCTCCTATAAAACAAAAAAGCGCTTCATCCTAAATTATAGGCATCACATGGGTGTTAAGCTGCAGGCAAATAATCCCATTAAGGCTAAATGCACGGTTACCGAGCCACACGCCCTCCGTCACTTAGCCTTCTGTCTTGTCACACAACTCCAGTCAGTGAGGTGGTGGTAAGTGACAAGATGTGGCTGCCATCTGCACGTGACCACTTTTAGGCTATGTGCGCACTAGACCGTTTTACCCACGGTTTTGCCGCGGAAATTTCTTGAGACAGATTAGAAATCTTTCTGAAGACATTTCCCAGCAAAACCTATGTGTTAAAAAAAAAAAATAGCTGTGCGGATTTTTCTCAAGAAAATTTGTTGAGAAAATTTTCTCGAAACTTTCTTGAGAAAATGAGCATGTTCATTATTACCTGCGGAATACCCCCGGAATTTCTATACTTGCATGTGTCAGGAACAACCTGCGGAAAATCCGCGGTGAAATCGTGGTAAAATCGCAGCTAATCCATGGTAAAAACGCATGATTTGGTGCGGTTTTTTTCCCGCAGGTGTGGAAATCTTCAACTCCCAGAATGTCTCTCAAAGTTTCTTGAGAAAAAGGACATTTCTAGTGCGCACATAGCCTTAGGGTACATGTGCACAATCGGAAACCACTGCCTCCAGGACGCGGCAGGTCCTGACCTGCGGGGCGGGGAGACTCGCAGCCCCGCAAGAGATTGCAGCTGCTTGTGCACACGATCAGGGTGCGGTGCGGTCTTTCGCTTGTGTTATCCCTATTGAGGATGCTTGCAACTCTACAGCAAAGAATTGACACTTGTGGCTCGGGAAAGCCGCACCGCAGGTCAGTTTTTGCTGCTTGACACACACACACACACACACACACACACACACACACACACACACACACACACACACACACACACACGGCACGGGATTTCTAGAAAACCCATCCTCTGTGCTTATACTTGAAATCTTGGATGCAGCTGAAGCATGATGCGTCCAAACCTCTGCTAACACTGATCGTGGGCGTGTCTGGAAATTAACGCACTGGTTCAATGTAGGATTTTGGTGATCGCCCCTCCATTGCCTGACATCGCTTGGATTGGGCTACATTGCAAATGTGATCAATAAGATAAAAAATTGCATAACTTCAATAAAAGATTTCACAAGATGGGTCATTGACATCAGATCGATGGGGGTCCAATACCTGACACCCCCGCAGATGAGGTTTTTGGCCCCAGCAACGTCCGGATGTTGACAGTGATAATGAGGCAAAGTATACATCTGTTTAAGGTTTAGTGGCCTTTCCCAGTTACTGCAGGTCCGCTCTTATTCATTTCAATGGTGGCTAAGCTGCAGTACCCAGTAATGGCCATTGTATGGTGTGTGGCGCTGTCTGGCTTCGGTATATGCTTGCATCCAACTGCGGCTAGAAATAAAAACTGCCCATGTTGGGGGGGGGGGTCTGTGTCAGACCCCATCAATCCTATCAATGAGCGATCCTGTCACATCAAAAGCCTGGAAAACTCCTTTTAATATAAATAGTAATCTATATTTATTTTATTTATTTTTTTCTTTTTATACAGAAAGTTGTGAAGACCTACACCCAGCATTCCTCCTACACGACTGCAAAGGACAAGTCCAACCTGTAGACCAAGTCTTCCTCCAAATGATCCGTCCACAAGATTTTACCTTCCGTTTAATTGTAGCATATTGCTTAGATAAGACAATATCGAATGTACTGCAATTCTTGGACTCCTCGTTACTAATTCTTTAGATAATATAAGCAGATTAATACACGAGCAAAGCTGTCAAACGCTTAAGCCGATCACACAATGGAAGTATATAGTAACTTCTAATACGGTGTAATTGTCAGTGCGGCCATTGATTGGTATAGTCTAGAATCAGCGTGATTGAGTCCAGGCGGAGGATCGATCGATCGGGGCGCTGCGCAACTCGCAGTTTTTATAATACTGACATTTCAATAACTTTATTAATCAGCACCTCGTCTACATAGTGTGCCTTCACTAATTGCAGATTAATACGGCGACAATAATTGCACTTAAATGAAGTTTTGCAGTCAATGACCCTCGGGTCACAAATCTCATGGGAAGTGTAGTTCACCAGGGCTACATACACTTAGCTGGTGGAATCTGTCGGTATATGGCATCCGTCCTGTTTGATGGGCCAGTTTTCTGTAACTGGAAAGGCAATGTCAAATGGAAATTATATTATAATTGTGTTTTTTTTACAATAAAACCCATATGCAGTTAAAATGTGTATCGATTAGGTTTTTTTTTTTTTATATCCCCCCCTATATAGGTCCTGTATAAGAAACGGGATAGCCAAAGTGACGTTATATCCACAGTATGGTTAATGTTCTAACCTGCACTTTGCCAACCATGCAGCCTCTTGATAGATCTTATGATGTCATTAGGATATGGTTCCTAACAAGGGGTGTAAGTACAATAGGTGCGGGGGTTGCAATCACTGCCGGACCCTTAGGCTCCAGGGCTCGGGCATGTGCCCACGATTAGTGTTTGCAGCATTTTGGATGCAGTGTGTATTCGCTGCGTCCAAGATGCTGCGATGTACAGTACAAGCATAATGGATGTAATTTGTAGAAATCCCGTGCCCACTGTGAGTGTGCTGCCCGCAGCAAAAACTGACCTGCAATGTGGCTTTCCTGAGCCGCAGGATGTCAGTTGTTTGCTGCAGAGTCACAAGCGTCCTCTCTAGGGAGACTGCAGCCCCCCCAAACCCTGATTGTGGGCACGGGCCACTGTGGTCTTCTATGAAAGACTTGCAGCCTGGCAGGTCAGGACCTTCCGTGTCCAGGACGCAGCGGTTCCTGATCGTGGGCACGTACCCTTAGGCTGCTTTCACACATCCGGTAGGGACAGAGCCGGCCAGTCTGGCTCTAAAACCTATACAACGGATGCGGCGAAAAAAACGCATCCTTTGCATAATTTTTTTTTTTTTTTAAATGCAGCCCGTCCGTTTTTTGCTGGTTGCGGCACGCTATGGAGCATGCGCAGTGGCAAAAACCGCATGCGGTGGCCGGATGTGGTTTTTGCCGCATCTGGCGTCCATAGGCATGCATTGAAAAAATGTGTGTGTGTGTGTGTGTGTGTGTGTGTGTGTGTGTGTGTGTGTGTGTGTGTGTGTGTGTGTGTGTGTGTTTCTTTGTCGCTCCATTGGGAGACCCAGACAATTGGGTGTATAGCTACTGCCTCCGGAGGCCACACAAAGTATTACACTTTAAAAAGTGTAACCCCTCCCCTCTGCCTATACACCCCCCCCCGTGCATCACGGGCTCCTCAGTTTTATGCTTTGTGTTGAAGGAGGCACACATCCACTCATGCTCCCATTTTAGTCAGCAGCAGCTGCTGATTATATCGGATGGAAGAAAAGAGGGCCCATAACAGGGCCCCCGGCATGCTCCCTTCTCACCCCACTGAGTCGGCGGTGTTGTTAAGGTTGAGGTACCCATTGCGGGTACACAGGCTGGAGCCACATGCCGTTTTCCTTCCCCATCCCTTAGGGGCTCTGGGAGAAGTGGGATCCTATCCGGTCATCCAGGCACTGGGACCGGGCTCCCTCCGCAGCCCCTGTGGGATTCTGACGGACAGGAGACTGAGTATCATCAGGGACAGGGCCCTGCATCTACAGGTACTCTGTCCCCTTGGGGACGGTGCATGGAGCACTTTGGCCTCAGACGCTGCAGCGACTGCGGTGTTGGTATGAGACCGGGACTACCGCGCCTGCTTGCCGGCCGCGGTTTTAACTTTAGTCCCCGGCTTTTGCGGCCTAGTGCCTTAAACTCCCGCCCCCGGGCCTGCCAGTCAGGGGTAAGGGCGGGACGGTCGGTCTGACGCTGACAGTGAGGGCTGGAGCACACTTCGCTGTCCTCCTCCCCCCTCACTGATCACTCTGGGGCACCAGATTCCCGCACTTTTTTAGTTACGCCCACGGCTCCCTCCTCCCCTTAGAACGCCGGCAGCCATGTTTTAAGCACATTCTGCCGGTGGAGGACTTCTGGCTGCAGCTCTGGGAGACCCGAGGCAGGGAATCTGGTGGCCACACACCGCTTGAGCGGTTGGGAAGCCGGTGCTGGTCCCCCTAGAGTGCCGAACTGTGTGTGTGTGTGTGTGTATATATATATATAATATATATAATATATATATATATATATATATATATATATATATATATATATATATATATATATATATATATATATATATATATATATATATATATATATATATATATATATATATATATATATATATATATATATATATATATATATATATATATATATATATATATATATATATATATATATATATAATATTATATATATTTTTATATATATATATTATATATATTTTCGGCTGTACTGTTAGCTTGTGGCTATATATCCCTCAGTGATCTCCTGGGAGACAACAGCATGTCGTTCCCAAGGAGCAAGGGTGCCAAGACACAGGGTTATTTTGCAACCTGTACCTCTTGTGCGGCTATGCTACCTGCAGGTTACACCTACCCTCACTGTGAGCAAGGCTCGGGCCCGGTGGCACTCGTTCAGCCGGAGCCTGGGGCACTGGTGGGACCCTCGGCCCAGGTAGAATCGCCGGCTTCCCCTGTCCAGGTGGCAGGGACAGAGTTTGCAGTTTTAGCTGAGAAACTCTGTCACTTTCACAATCCATGGCTCAGTCTATGGATAAATGGTCTGCTAAGATACTAGAAGCCTTGCAGTCCAGATCGGCCCTTACACAGGCCCCGGGCACTGCGGGATCGCCCCCAGGCCCCTCTCGGTCTGCGACGAAGCGTGCTCCTGGGGTGGCCTCTAGTTATTACGTGGAGGACTCCGGCACGGACCGCAGTCCCAGACCGGCTAAGCGGGCTCGCTTAGAATATTCCCCGACTTCATCACGCTGCTCAGGGTCTCAGCTTGAGGACTCTCTAGAGGATGAGGCGGAGGTCGCAGCCCAGGGCTCTGACCCTGACGTTGCTCTCAATCTTGATACACCTGAAGGGGACGCCATAGTAAATGACCTTATAGCGTCCATCAACCAGGTGCTAGATCTTTCTCCCCCAACTCCACCTATAGAGGAGTCGGCTTCACAGCAGGAGAAGCACAAGTTTAGGTTTCCCAAACGTACTCGGAGTGCTTTCTTCGATCACTCTAACTTCAGAGATGCTGTCCAGAAGCACAGGGCTTTCTTCGGCGCTCCATTGGGAGACCCAGACGATTGGGTGTATAGCACTGCCTCCGGAGGCCACACAAAGCATTACACTAAAAAGTGTAAGGCCCCTCCCCTTCTGGCTATACACCCCCCGTGGGATCACGGGCTGCTCAGTTTTCAAGCTTTGTGCGAAGGAGGTCAGACATCCACGCATAGCTCCACTGTTTAGTCAGCAGTAGCTGCTGACTATATCGGATGGAAGAAAAGAGGGCCCATACTAGGGCCCCCAGCATGCTCCCTTCTCACCCCATTCCTATTGGCGGTGTTTGTTAAGGTTGAGGTACCCATTGTGGGTACGGAGGCTGGAGCCCACATGCTGCTTTCCTTCCCCATCCCCCTGAGGGCTCTGAGGAAGTGGGATCTTACCGGCCCCCAAGCCCTGAGGCCGGGCTCCATCCACAGACCCGTTGAACCTGCTGGATACGGAGCTGGGTACCATTCAGGGACAAGGCCCTGCAACATTCAGGTACTCTGTGTCCCCGTATGGACAGGCCGCGCACACTCCAGACTTGCTGGGTGTGCTAGTGCGCCGGGGACAGTAGCGCTGCGCGCTGGGGTTAGTCACTGCAGTTTATCTGAGGGACTTTATGTGTTGGGGACTGCTGCGCCGGCCGCCCCTGGAGCGGCGGCGCGGCTGAGACTTGTGGTGCGCCGGGGACTTAGCGCCGACCGTGCTTTTACGACGGCGGCGCTTATAAATCTAGTCCCCGGCTTTTGCGGCCTAGCTCCGCTTCGTTCCCGCCCCCACCCTGTCAATCAGGGCAAGGGAGAGACGCTGTACGATAGTCAGCGCAGAGGGCTGGAGTCTTTTTTACATACTCCAGCCCCCTCACTGAGCACAGTGGGACGCCAGTTCCCGCTCTTTGTCTGCAGCACGCCCAGGGCCCGCCCCTCTCCACAGGACGCCGGCAGCCATTCCTACATGCAGTCTGGCTGGAGAACGGACACAGGCTCTGGGAGACCCAGACAAGGGATTTCTGGCGACCACACACCCGCGTTAAGCGGGCGGTAAGCAGCACATTAGTGCTGGCCCCACTAGTGCCACAGTGTTATATTGGTGTATCTTTTTCTCTAGACCATATATATTTATATATTGCACTGTAAGGTCGCTTCTTGGCTGTATACCCTAATTGCTCTGAGGAGACGACAACATGTCATCCGCAAAACGCAAGGGTGCCAAGACACAGGCTGTATACGCTACTTGTGCCGCTTGTGGGGCTGATCTACCGGCAGGTTCCAAAGACCCCCATTGTGTGCAATGTTCGGTCCCTGTGCCACTTCGTCAGCCGGAGTCTATGGTGGTAGTGGCCCAGGCAGAGTCACCGGTGAACCCTGTCCCGGTGACTGGGACAGAGTTTGCTGTTTTTGCTGACAGGATGTCTGTCACTATGACAAAAATCCTAGAGACCCTGCAGGCCAGGCCGGTCACTCAGACCATGGACACTGCTGCGTCAATGTTCCCCGGTCCCCCTCAGTTGGAGTTAATCCGTGCTTCAAGGGGGTCCCAGGCATCTCAGGCTGAAGGCTCTGACTCAGATGACAGTCCCAGGCAGCTTAAGCGAGCTCGCTGGGAGAGACCCTCCACGTCATCACGCGGATCATGGTCTCTGCGAGAAGAGTCTCTGCGTGATGAGACAGAGGAGGGTGATCAGGAGTCTAATCCTGAGACCGCTCTCAATCTGGATACTCCTGATGGTGACGCCATGGTAAATGACCTTATAGCGGCCATCAATAGACTGTTGGATATTTCTCCCCCAGCCCCTTCAGCAGAGGAGGCAGCTGCACAGCAGGAGAAGTTCAATTTCAGGTATCCCAAGCGTAAACTGAGTACTTTTCTGGACCACGCTGACTTCAGAGAATCAGTCCAGAAACACCATGCTTATCCAGACAAGCGTTTCTCCAAACGTCTTAAGGATACACGTTATCCCTTTCCCCCTGACGTGGTCAAACGCTGGACCCAGTGTCCAAAGGTGGATCCCCCAATCTCCAGGCTTGCGGCTAGATCCATAGTTGCAGTGGAGGATGGGGCTGCACTTAAAGATGCCAATGACAGACAGATGGACCTATGGTTGAAATCTGTCTATGAAGCTATCGGCGCGTCCTTTGCTCCAGCATTCGCGGCCGTGTGGGCACTCCAAGCTATTTCAGCTGGTCTGGCACAGGTGGACTCTCTCATACGTCCAGCAGTGCCGCAAGTGAAGTCCTTAACTTCGCAAATGTCTGCGTTTGCGACCTATGCTATCAACGCTGTCCTGGACTCTACGAGCCGTACCTCAATGGCGTCTGCCAACTCGGTGGTTTTGCGCAGAGCCTTGTGGTTAAAAGAATGGAAAGCGGATTCTGCTTCCAAAAAATGTTTAACCAGCTTACCACTATCTGTAGACAGACTGTTTGGTGAGCAATTGGCTGAAATCATTAAACAGTCCAAAGGTAAAGACTCCTCCTTACCCCAGCCCAGATCAAGCAAATCTCAACAAAGGAGGTGGCAGTCGAGGTTTCGGTCCTTTCGAGGCTCCGGCAAGGCCCAATTCTCCTCGTCCAAAGGGACTCAGAAAGAGCAAAAGGGCTCAGATTCCTGGCGGGCTCACTCACGCCCCAAGAAAGCAACCGGAGGAACCGCTTCCAAGGCGGCTGCCTCATGACTTTCGGCCTCCTCCCTCCGCATCCTCGGTCGGTGGCAGGCTCTCCCGCTTTTGCGACATTTGGCTGCCACAGGTCAAGGACCGGTGGGTAACAGACATTTTGTCTCACGGGTACAGGATAGAGTTCAGTTCTCGTCCTCCGCCTCGGTTCTTCAGAACTTCCCCACATCCCGACCGAGCAGATGCTCTTCTGCAGGCGCTGGCCTCACTAAGAGCAGAAGGAGTGGTGATCCCTGTTCCTCTTCAGGAACAAGGGCAAGGTTTTTACTCCAATCTCTTCGTGGTTCCAAAAAAGGACGGCTCGTTCCGTCCTGTTCTGGACCTAAAGCTGCTCAACAAGCATGTGAATGCCAGGCGGTTCCGGATGGAATCCCTCCGCTCAGTCATTGCCTCAATGTCTCAAGGAGATTTCCTTGCATCAATAGACATCAAAGATGCTTATCTCCACGTGCCGATTGCTACAGAGCACCAACGTTTTCTACGTTTTGTGATAGGACACGAACATCTCCAGTTCGTAGCTCTGCCATTTGGTCTGGCGACAGCCCCACGGGTTTTCACCAAGGTCATGGCGGCAGTGGTAGCAGTCTTGCACTCCCAGGGACACTCGGTGATCCCTTACTTGGACGATCTACTTGTCAAAGCACCCTCGCAAGAGGCATGCCAACACAGCCTGAATGTTGCGCTGGAGACTCTCCAGACTTTCGGGTGGATCATCAACTTTTCAAAGTCAAATCTGTCACCGACTCAATCACTAACGTACCTTGGCATGGAGTTTCATACTCTGCCAGCGATAGTGAAGCTTCCGCTGGACAAGCAGCGGTCACTACAGACAGGGGTACAGTCTCTCCTTCATGGTCAGTCGCACTCCTTAAGGCGCCTCATGCACTTCCTAGGGAAGATGGTGGCAGCAATGGAGGCAGTCCCGTTTGCACAGTTGCATCTGCGCCCACTTCAATGGGACATTCTCCGCCAATGGGACGGGAAGTCAACTTCCCTGGACAGGAAAGTCTCCATTTCCCAGATGGTCAAGGACTCTCTGCAATGGTGGCTTCTTCCCACCTCATTATCACAGGGAAGATCATTCCTGCCCCCTTCCTGGGCAGTGGTCACGACAGACGCGAGTCTGTCAGGGTGGGGAGCAGTTTTTCTCCACCACAGGGCTCAAGGGACGTGGACTCAGCAGGAGTCCACCCTTCAGATCAATGTTCTGGAAATCAGGGCAGTGTATCTAGCCCTACTAGCCTTCCAGCAGTGGCTGGAAGGAAAGCAGATCCGAATTCAGTCGGACAACTCCACAGCGGTGGCATACATCAACCACCAAGGAGGGACACGCAGTCGGCAAGCCTTCCAGGAAGTCCGGCGGATTCTGTTGTGGGTGGAGGACAGAGCATCCACCATATCAGCGGTTCACATCCCGGGCGTAGAAAACTGGGAAGCAGACTTCCTCAGTCGCCAGGGTATGGACGCAGGGGAATGGTCCCTTCACCCGGACGTGTTTCAGGAAATCTGTCGCCGCTGGGGGGTGCCGGACGTCGACCTAATGGCGTCGCGGCACAACAACAAGGTCCCGACGTTCATAGCGCGGTCTCGCGATCAAAGAGCTCTGGCGGCAGACGCCTTAGTGCAAGATTGGTCGCAGTTCCGGCTCCCTTATGTGTTCCCACCTCTGGCACTCTTGCCCAGAGTGCTCCGCAAGATCAGATCCGATTGCAGCCGCGTCATACTCGTCGCCCCAGACTGGCCGAGAAGGTCGTGGTACCCGGATCTGTGGCATCTCACGGTCGGCCAACCGTGGGCACTACCAGACCGACCAGACTTACTGTCCCAAGGGCCGTTTTTCCATCGGAATTCTGCGGCCCTGAACCTGACTGTGTGGCCATTGAGTCCTGGATCCTAGCGTCTTCAGGATTATCCCAAGGAGTCGTTGCCACCATGAGACAGGCTAGGAAGCCCACTTCTGCTAAGATCTACCACAGAACGTGGAGGATTTTCTTATCCTGGTGCTCTGCACAAGGAGTATCCCCCTGGCCATTCGCGTTACCTACTGTTCTTTCCTTCCTGCAATCTGGGTTGGAAAAGGGCTTGTCGCTCGGCTCCCTTAAAGGGCAAGTCTCGGCACTATCCGTGTTTTTTCAGAAGCGTCTAGCACGACTTTCTCAGGTGCGCACGTTCCTGCAGGGGGTTTGTCATATCGTCCCTCCGTACAGGCGACCGTTAGATCCATGGGATCTAAACAGGGTACTAGTTGCTCTCCAGAAGCCGCCCTTCGAGCCTCTGAGGGATGTTTCACTTTCTCGTCTCTCACAGAAAGTGGTCTTTCTAGTGGCGGTCACGTCTCTTCGGAGAGTGTCTGAGCTAGCAGCGCTGTCATCCAAGGCTCCCTTCCTGGTGTTCCACCAGGACAAGGTAGTGCTGCGCCCCATTCAGGAGTTTCTCCCTAAGGTGGTATCCTCTTTTCATCTTAATCAGGATATCTCCTTGCCTTCCTTTTGTCCTCATCCAGTTCTTCGGTATGAAAAGGATTTACATTTGTTAGATCTGGTGAGAGCACTCAGAATCTACATTTCCCGCACGGCGCCCCTGCGCCGCTCGGATGCACTCTTTGTCCTTGTCGCTGGTAAGCGCAAAGGGTCGCAGGCTTCAAAAGCCACCCTGGCTCGATGGATCAAAGAACCAATTCTTGAAGCCTACCGTTCTGCTGGGCTTCCGGTTCCATCAGGGCTGAAGGCCCACTCTACCAGAGCCGTGGGTGCGTCCTGGGCATTACGACACCAGGCTACGGCTCAACAGGTGTGCCAGGCAGCTACCTGGTCGAGTCTGCACACTTTCACCAAACATTATCAGGTGCATACCTATGCTTCGGCGGACGCCAGCCTAGGTAGAAGAGTCCTGCAGGCGGCAGTTACCTCCCCGTAGGGGAAGGCTGTCTTTGCAGCTCTAACATGAGGTATTTCTTTACCCACCCAGGGACTGCTTTTGGACGTCCCAATCGTCTGGGTCTCCCAATGGAGCGCCGAAGAAGGGAATTTTGTTACTTACCGTAAATTCCTTTTCTTCTAGCTCCTATTGGGAGACCCAGCACCCGCCCTGTTGTCCTTCGGGATTGTTGGTTTTGTTCGGGTACACATGTTGTTCATGTTGAACGGTTTTCAGTTCTCCGATGTTACTTCGGAGTGAATTTGTTTAAACCAGTTATTGGCTTTCCTCCTTCTTGCTTTAGCACTAAAACTGAGCAGCCCGTGATCCCACGGGGGGTGTATAGCCAGAAGGGGAGGGGCCTTACACTTTTTAGTGTAATGCTTTGTGTGGCCTCCGGAGGCAGTGCTATACACCCAATCGTCTGGGTCTCCCAATAGGAGCTAGAAGAAAAGGAATTTACGGTAAGTAACAAAATTCCCTTCTTTCCGGACAAGCGCTTTCCTAAACGCCTTAATGACACACGTTACCCCTTCCCCTCTAACGTAGTTAAGGGTTGGGCTCAATGTCTCAAGGTGGATCCTCCAGTCTCTAGACTGGCGGCTAGATCCGTAGTAGCAGTGGCTGACGGTTCATCGCTCAAGGATGCCACGGACAGGCAGAGCTCCTAATGAAATCCATCTATGAAGCCATAGGCACGTCCTTTGCCCCAGCCTTTGCAGCAGTGTGGGCACTCAAGGCTATCTCAGCTTGTCTGTCTGAGATTAATGCGGTCACCCGTACCTCTGCTCCGCAAGTAGCGTCTTTGACTTCTCAGGCGTCGGTATTTTCATCCTACGCCATGAATGCTGTCCTGGACTCGGCTAGCCGTACAGCGGTAGCATCCGCCAATTCGGTGGCAGTCCGCAGGGCCATGTGGCTACGCGAATGGAAGGCAGACTCTGCTTCCAAGACGTTCTTGACCGGTTTGCCTTTTTCTGGCGACCGATTGTTTGGCGAGCAATTGGATGAAATTATTAAGCAATCCAAGGGAAAGGACTCGTCCTTACCCCAGCCCAAACCAAAGAGACCTCAGCAACGAAAAGTTCAAGCGAGGTTTCGGTCCTTTCGGCCCTCAGCCAGATCCCAATCCTCCTCGTCCAACAGGCCACAGAAGAGCCAGAGGAACTCTTCTGCATGGCGGTCTAAGTCACGTCCTCCAAAGACCGCCGGAGGCACCGTCTCCAAGGCGGCCTCCTCATGACTTTCGGCCTCCCCAAACCGCATCCTCGGTCGGTGGCAGGCTCTCCCGCTTTTGCGACGCCTGGTGGCCACATGTCCAAGACCGATGGGTGAGGGACATTCTGTCTCACGGTTACAGGATAGAGTTCAGCTCTCGTCCTCCGACTCCTTTTTTCAGAACATCTCCGCCCCCCCGAGCGAACCGTTGCCCTTTTTCAGGCGGTGGACACTCTGAAGACAGAAGGAGTTGTGATCCCCGTTCCCCTTCAGGAACGTGGTCGCGGTTTTTACTCCAACCTGTTCATGGTGCCAAAAAAGGACGGTTCATTCCGTCCCGTTTTGGACCTCAAATTGCTCAACAGACATGTGAGAACCAGGCGGTTTCGCATGGAATCCCTCCGCTCTGTCATCGCTTCGATGTCCCAAGGAGACTTCCTAGCATCAATCGACATCAGGGATGCCTATCTCCATGTGCCGATCGCTCCAGAGCATCAACGCTTCCTGCGTTTCGCCATTGGGGACGAACACCTTCAGTTTGTGGCACTGCCTTTCGGCCTGGCGACAGCCCCACGGGTCTTCACCAAGGTCATGGCATCCGTTGTGGCAGTCCTACACTCTCAGGGCCACTCGGTGATCCCGTACTTAGACGATCTCCTAGTCAAGGCACCCTCCCGGGTGGCATGTCAACACAGTCTGACCGTTGCTCTGGAGACTCTCCAGAGGTTCGGGTGGATCATCAATTTCCCAAAGTCAAAATTTACTCCGACCCAATCACTGACTTACCTCGGGATGGAGTTTCATACTCTCTCAGCGATAGTCAAGCTACCGCTGGACAAACAGCGTTCGCTACAAACAGGGGTGCAATCTCTCCTTCGGGCCCAGTCACACTCCTTGAGGCGCCTCATGCACTTCCTGGGGAAGATTGTGGCAGCAATGGAGGCAGTTCCCTTTACGCAGTTTCACCTGCGTCCTCTCCAATGGGACATTCTCCGCAAATGGGACAAGAGGTCGACGTCCTTAGACAGGAACGTCTCTCTTTCTCTGGCAGCCAAGGCCTCTCTTTAGTGGTGGCTTCTTCCCACTTCTCTGTCAAAGGGAAAATCTTTCCTGCCCCCATCCTGGGCTGTGGTCACGACGGACGCGAGTCTGTCAGGGTGGGGAGCGGTTTTTCTCCACCACAAGGCTCAGGGAACCTGGACTCCGACAGAGTCCACCCTTCAGATCAATGTTCTGGAGATAAGGGCAGTGTATCTAGCCCTAAAGGCGTTCCATCGGTGGCTGGAGGGCAGGCAGATCCGCATACAGTCGGACAACGCCACGGCGGTCGCGTACATCAACCACCAGGGCGGCACTCGCAGTCGTCAAGCCTTCCAAGAAGTTCGGCGGATTCTGCTGTGGGCGGAGGCCACAGCCTCCACCATCTCCGCGGTTCACATCCCGGGCGTAGAAAACTGGGAAGCAGACTTTCTCAGTCGCCAGGGCATGGACGCAGGGGAATGGTCTCTTCACCCGGACGTATTTCAAGAGATCTGTTGCCGCTGGGGAACGCCGGACGTCGATCTCATGGCGTCTCGGCACAACAACAAAGTCCCGGCATTCATGGCACGGTCTCAGGATCACAGAGCTCTGGCGGCGGACGCCTTAGTTCAGGATTGGTCGCAGTTTCGACTGCCTTATGTATTCCCTCCTCTGGCAATGCTGCCCAGAGTGTTGCGCAAGATCAGGTCCGAATGCCGCCGCGCCGTCCTCGTCGCTCCAGACTGGCCGAGGAGGTCGTGGTACCCGGACCTGTGGCACCTCACGGTGGGTCAACCGTGGGCGCTCCCAGACCGACCAGACTTGCTGTCTCAAGGGCCATTTTTCCATCTGAATTCTGCGGCCCTCAACCTGACTGTGTGGCCATTGAGTCCTGGCTCCTAGCGTCTGCAGGGTTATCTCAAGACGTCATTGCCACTATGAGACAGGCCAGGAAACCAACGTCAGCCAAGATCTATCACAGGGCTTGGAGGATCTTCTTAGCCTGGTGCTCTGATAAGGGGTTTACCCCCTGGCCGTTTGCTTTACCCACGTTTCTTTCCTTCCTTCAATCCGGAATGGACAAGGGTTTGTCTCTCGGCTCTCTCAAAGGACAAGTATCGGCGCTTTCCGTGTTTTTTCAAAAGCGTCTAGCCAAGCTTCCGCAGGTCCGCACGTTCCTGCAGGGAGTTTGCCACATAGTCCCACATTACAAGCGGCCGCTGGAACCCTGGGATCTCAACAGGGTTCTACGGGCTCTTCAGAAACCACCTTTTGAGCCGCTGCGGGATGTCTCTCTATCACGTCTTTCGCAGAAGGTGGCATTTCTAGTGGCAGTTACATCACTCCGAAGAGTGTCAGAGCTTGCAGCGCTGTCATGCAAAGCCCCCTTCCTGGTATTTCACCAGGATAAGGTGGTTCTGCGTCCGGTCCCGGACTTTCTCCCTAAGGTGGTGTCCCCTTTTCATCTCAATCAGGATATCTCCTTACCTTCATTTTGCCCTCATCCAATTCACCAATGTGAAAAGGATTTGCATTTGTTAGATCTAGTGAGAGCACTCCGGATCTATGTGTGTCGCACGGCGCCACTGCGCCGTTCTGATGCGCTCTTTGTCCTTGTCGCTGGCCAGCGTAAGGGGTCGCAGGCTTCCAAGTCAACCTTGGCTCGGTGGATCAAGGAACCGATTTTTGAAGCCTACCGTTCTTCTGGGCTTCCGATTCCTTCAGGGCTGAAAGCCCATTCTACCAGAGCCGTGGGTGCGTCCTGGGCATTGCGGCACCAGGCTACGGCTCAGCAGGTGTGTCAGGCGGCTACCTGGTCGAGTCTGCACACTTTCACGAAACACTATCAGGTGCATACCTACGCTTCGGCAGATGCCAGTCTAGGTAGGCGAGTCCTTCAGGCGGCGGTTGCCCTCCTGTAAGAGGAGGGCCGTTGTCGGCTCTTTTTATCGGGGTATTCTTTTACCCACCCAGGGACTGCTTTTGGACGTCCCAATTGTCTGGGTCTCCCAATGGAGCGACAAAGAAGGGAATTTTGTTTACTTACCGTAAATTCCTTTTCTTCTAGCTCCTATTGGGAGACCCAGCACCCGCCCCTGTTCCCTTCGGGCTGTTGTTCTTTTGTGTACACATGTTGTTCATGTTGAATTGTTCTTGGTTCATGGTTTCAGTTTTCCGAACATCCTTCGGATTGAATTTACCTTAGACCAATTTATAAGTTTCCTCCTTCCTGCTTTTGCACCAAAACTGAGGAGCCCGTGATGCACGGGGGGGTGTATAGGCAGAGGGGAGGGGTTACACTTTTTAAAGTGTAATACTTTGTGTGGCCTCCGGAGGCAGTAGCTATACACCCAAGTGTCTGGGTCTCCCAATAGGAGCTAGAAGAAAAGGAATTTACGGTAAGTAAACAAAATTCCCTTCTTTGCAGTCAATGACCCTCGGGTCACAAATCTCATGGGATGTGTAGTTCACCAGGGCTACATACACTTAGCTGGTGGAATCTGTCGGTATGTGGCATCCGTCCTGTTTGATGTGACAGTTTTCTGTAACTGGAAATGTCAAATGGAAATTATATTATAATTGTTTGTTTTTTTTTTTTACAATAAAACCCATATGCAGTTAAAATGTGGATCGATTAGGGTTTATTTTTTTTAATTTTTCAATCACTGTCTATTGTCTGGTAAAAATAATTGTTTAAAAGAACTGAAGTCCTCAGTGGTTGATACCTTTTTAATGGTTAACTGAAAAGATGGTAATAATTGCAAGCTTTTGAGACTACTCAGGTCTCTTCATCAGGCATGGTATAACACAAAATCTGAAGAGTCACATATTTATACACAACAGGACATAGAATGGGGCAGTTTTTTTACTGAAAACATTTTTTTACAGAGAAACTTCTGGGAGTGAAAGATTTCCGGACCTCCGGAAAAAATCCGCACCAAATCCGCATGCGGATTTGCCGCGATTTTCCCGCGGGCGGTTCCCTGCGGATTTTGCAGGCTGTACTGCCGAAATCCGCAGGGTACCTGCGGAAGTAATGGACATGTTCATTTTCTCAAGAAATTTTCTCAAATTCTTCTCAAGGAAATTTCTTGAAAAATCCGCACAGTGCGCACAGCTATTTTTTTTCCTCATAGAATTTGCTGGGAAATGTCTGCACAAAGATTGCAGACATTTCTCAAGAAATTTCCGCGGGTAAAACGGTTTAGTGCGCACAGAGCCTAAGAAACGGGATGGCCAAAGTGACATTGTATCAACAGTATGGTTACTGTCCTAACCTGCACTTTGCAAACCATGCAGCCTCTTGATAGATCTTATGATGTCATTAGGATATGGCTCCTAACAAGGGGTGTAAGTACAATAGGTGCGGGGGTTGCAATCACTGCCGAGCCCGAGCCGAAGGGTGCGTGCCCACGATTAGTGTTTGCAGCATTTTGGATGCAGTGTGTATTCGCTGCGTCCAAGATGCTGCGATGTACAGTACAAGCATAATGGATGTGACTGGTAGAAATCCCATGCCCACTGTGCATGTGCTGCCCACAGCAAAAGCTGACCTGCAATGCGGCTTTCCTGAGCTGCAGAAAGTCAATTGTTTGCTGCAGAGTCGCAAGTGTCCTCTGTAGAGAGACTGCAGCCCCCCCGAACCCTGATTGTGGGCACGAACAGCTGTGGTCTTCTACGGAGAGTACGGAGACTCGCAGGTCAGGACCGTAAGCGTGAGGACCCTTGACGTTTGGGTTACGAGCTTATGTATTTTGGCCAAAATATGGACCAATACCTCACATTTATTTCGTATTCCATCATTGCACAATTTTTGCAGGATGTAGCCAGGCCTTCCAGGGTGTCAGTCCTGTGCGTTCAGTGTACTATAATAGTGCTGGGCAGCCCGCCTGATCTAATAGAAGGGCGTGATCAATAGGCTGTGAACCGGACACTGTGCATTGCACATATCTGTGTGACTAGTGCCCTATGTAAAACACTATTGGTGTGCGTGTTCAATACCAGCAGCCACCCCCTCCATGAGGTTGAGAGTGGCTGTTTCATCGGTATTCTGCACCTGTCACCTATACCTTTTATCATGGTGGGCCGGCTGCATCCTGCGAGTGCTATTGCCATTTTGACCGGAGTTGGCTGGTGGCTTTTTTTTTTTCTGGTGAGGTGTGTTTTTTTTTTTTTTTTTTGTTTTTTTTTTCCCTTGAATTTGTCCTTTTCGGTGAAATATTTTTTGACCACTGCTGCTAACAAGCCTTACCTAGGTAACCAACCACTCTGAGACAGAGGTGGCCGGTAACCTAGGCAACGAGCTGTACACAGTAGCAAGAAGAGGAATCTTAATGCTATTGAGGGTTTTTAAGAGGAAGAAAATTGCATTGTTCTAATTTAAAGCCCTTTTAACCATTTAGGAGCTTAAGACAGCCCTCTTTAGGAAGCCGTGTAAGGCAGTGTGCGCATAGTGCAGTTTTTGATGTGTTTTTGGGTGCAGTTTGTTGTTGTAAACTGCATGCTTTTTCTTACCCAGCAAAGTCTGAATTCAGAAAGGCTGTGCACACTGCTTAATTTTTTTCCTTGCAGATTTGGTTGCAGAAAAACAAAGCTTGTCCATTCTTTGTGTTATTGACCTGTTTTTTACCGTTTAATATAGTGGAAAAAATGCATTGAAACGCAGCAAAAACGCATGCGTTTTTTTGCCAGAGGGTGTTTTTTTTTTTTGCGCACATAGCCCAACGCTGCCAGGCCACCCTTTTTGTGTGAATTTATTTTTTTTTTTTTTATATTTTTAACATGCGAAAATTCTCAGAATTCTGCAACAAGAATTGCTTAAAATGCCCTTTTTTGTTAAAAAAAAAAATGTAGGTATAGTATTTACACCTACTATAATACTATACTATACCTCTTGGGTGTCAGGTAAGCGCTGTGACAAAAAATAGTCTAAAATTGCTGGGTTTTTTTACATTCGCAGCACCCTCAAAAATTCTAAACTAGAAAAGGAAAGAAGCAGAAAAAAAACACCCCTTCTGTCCTACGTAACCAAAAACAGATCGAACCTCAAAGGGGTTGTCCAGGATTTGGGGAAAAAAACATGGCTCTTTTACTTTGACAAACATTGTCACCTATGACCATAGGATGTATGTAGTGATGCGACTCTGCCCCATTGAAGCTCCTGGAGCAGAGCTGTAATAACACAGAGCATGGTGTGGGGGTGCTGCTGTTTTGTGAAGGTAAAACAGCGGCCATGTTTTTGTCATCCTGGACAAACCCATTTAACACTAGAAGTCCCAGGAATTTCGAGCTCCATAGGGTTCCAATGGTAGAAATGTTAAATGACCCCTCTCTGGGACTTCTAGTGCTAAGGGAATGAAATGGATCCTTTATGTGGAGGTGCAGAATGGGAAATGGTCGTCTGTCCCTAACGTGTCATCTAATTTTATTTATTTATATTTTCCCCTTTTCGCGCATTACACATTAGTGGCATTATAGATTGGACCCTTCATATAGATTACATGAGGCCTAATTTATTACACACTTCTAAGACTGATCATGTTGCCCATAGCAACCAATCAGAGCTTGGCTTTCAATTCTCAAAGTGCTCAGGAAATATGAAAGCTGTTCTGTGATTGGTTACCATCGGCAACACGGCCTTACTGATAAATGAGGCCTAATGTGTATAATACAAAGTATAAATGACTCCAAATGGAAAGAATATTTAATTTTACACAATGTTCTGAGCTATTCACCGTGACTTGGCATTAATGCAGGTGTTATTTCCTGACTGACCAGGAGAAGTGGCCGTTGTGTAAGCGGCCCACCCCGGTGTGACAAGCCCGGCTTCCTGTGTAAAGGATGAAATCGCTGCAGAAGGGGAAGAGATGAAGCTTCTGTAGTTACATTATAATGAGCGTTTTGGAGATCCGGGGTGATGCAGCAACGACAAGTGCAGCACGCGGTGTCCTCTCACTATATGTATATGGCAGACATGACTGATCTTACAGCTGGATCGGTACTGAGCTGATTGTGGTCACAACCTGCCATATCTGAACATGACCTAAAAGCGGCATGGCATGGATCATATATAATTCAGCAGGATTTTGGTGTTTTCCAGCTATGTCAGTTATTTGGCAACTACACAGCGACTTGGCCTTTAATACAAGGCGCGTGGCCAAAGATTGCAGGTGAATGGGGTCACTGTGCATTCTGCAAGGTTGCAAGGTACCAAGATTGTGACAAACTGGTCCCAAAAAGTCCAATTAGTTCAATTTCTGTGACTTGTTTGTCCACCTTCTGGATTACAATGTAACCTACTCCCCCCCCCCTCCCCCAATTATGATGCAAAGAGCAATCCATGTCAGTTGTGGTGCAGCTCTAGAAAATCTTGCACTGCACTCAGACCAATGTTATTCAACGACAGAGAGCAGACTGCCAGCTTTCACCCACCCCAGATTCTGGATAAGAGAAAAGTCGCAGCATGCTTTGATTGTCAAGGAGGGACGACGAACATGTCACTCACACCCATGCAAGTCTATGGGTGCAAGTGAAACATCAGACTGCACTCGGATGATATCTGAGTGCAGTGCGGTTATCGCATCAGTTGACAATGGAGGAGATGGGGAAAGTAATTCCTGCCTCTCCTCCACAGCTGTGATCAGATCTCAGGATCGGATCATGCTGGCAGCACAGCGGGAGCCAAGGGTCATTAGCATATTGCACATGATGCACGCGCAATGAATGCCATACCATTGTGTGAATTCAGTCTTACACTTCTGGTGGTAACTCAAACTCTGGTACCCTTTTAAGTGAGCAGTATGGAAGATTTAAAATGGAAAATGACACGGTGATGTAGCAGAACTGAATAAAGTAAGGGCAAGATATTCGGGAACCCATACTAGTCATATGGCCACCAATGTATTGTAGCATGAGAGCAGATGAAGCAGAGCTGAGATTATATATATATAATATAACATATATATATATATATATATATATATATATATATAAATGTTTTAAAGTTCATTTGAGTTTTCTGGCAGTTGCATATAGATAGAATTCTGTCCAGAATACCCTGCCATGGGGTGCATTATTATAAGTGTGGATCGATGCAAAAAAAAATTGTGTGTATATATGTATGTATATAATATATATATATATATATATATATATTTATTTACACACACTATTTTGTATTTTTTGCACCACTTTTGAGGTTTCGTATATCCTCCCTGCTCTGAGTGCTTGTGTAATGGATTCTTCTGTAAAGAGGAGGAAGGTTGCGACACGCTTTGGCGGCCCCGTTAAGATGCAGAGGAGGGAGTGGAAATACAGAGGGCGGGTAGGAAGTTAATAAAGGGATCGTAGTATTCTCTGAAATACATTTTTACTCCCAACAGGCGAGTGCCAGCAGAAGACGGCGACCCAGAGACGCTCATCATGGACCCATCTCAGCAGCGCGCAGAGGTATCAGGAACCTAAAAGGGGAATCTGTGGGTTACGGTATTTACATAGGTGGCCGAGCTCTGTGCCAAGGGGCAGGAATACAGTAGGAATCGCTGCTGACACACGAGACACCGGAATGCCAGCGAGTACCACGCTTGTGCCAAAAGTAGACTAGAGCTGGGTGTGTGCCAAAGCAGGGCAAACCCAGGGCAGGAGTGTGCCCAGCTATAGCAAAACCACAACTCCCAGCATGCCCTGACCGTCTGTGGTCCACACCACTGCTGTATTGTAAGGGTTACTACATGGTACAACATAGGAGTAATATTTCATGGATTATACTGGGTGTGTCATCGGTTTACATAAAGCAGTGAAGAATAAAGGGTTTTGTTTGCTAAAGGTGAAGCGGAACACGGGGGGGTGCGGCGGCGGCGTTATATCAAGCTTTTACAAGCTGGGGTATTAGTTTGGTACCAGGTTAACAATCGGGCATCAGCTTTTAGGTTGTATAGTCAACAGATTGCAGAGATACCGGGACCTGTAGTTAAAGAGCCCGTTCTTTTAGCCAGGGGTTGATGTATTAATTGTCAGTTTGCCAAACCTCAGGTGGTCTGATGGCACAGATCCTGCTTGTCACAGCATGTGCCGGGTTCGCTGGATCGTGTGGTTCACCAGATGAGCACCCAAATGAAATTGCAGATGGTAGACCCCATTTGTTTATCTAAAGTGGCATCACACATTATATAGGGGTAGATGTTCTATGGTGGGTCAAAGTTGGATCTAAAAATGGGTCAACGATTTGGGGCATTTTGGCACAAATTATCACGTTTTGGCCTTGTTCACACCTGCGTATGAATCGGACGAGTGCAATGCGAGAAAATATCTAACTGCCCTGGGACCAATGTTAGTCATTGAATCGGAGCAGGTCAGAAGGTCAGGGTTTGTTTTTTTCATCCAGATTCAAAGCTGCAGCAATGCTGCGAGTGGTGCTTAAATCGTGCGAGACTCACCAATACAAGTCAATGGGTGCGGGGAAAAAAAATGGATGCCACACGGACGGAACACGGACAGAACACGGACCATCCTAGTGACATCTCTTTTTTTTATGGATACAATTCTGTAGCAGAGAGCACTGTAATTGAATAATAGTTGCTGAGAATTAAACGGATAGCACATGGACAACACACTGATGACAAGCGAGAAAAAAAAAATCGTCCTACTTTTCCGGATGATTCGTAATCCGCTCGTGTGACCCAGCCTCATTGTGCATTTAGGAGGCCAATCTCAGCCCGGTAATGAGCATCGGTCCGCTATATACAAGTCGATTTGCATTTGTGTATTGTCATTTTCACATGGGCCGTCAAAAATGTGAACAGAAGGATGGTTCTGTGATTGGTTTGTCCCCAAATATCGTAATGTCAGCAGCATATCACCATAGAGGACAATGTGCTGCCGAGAGCAAACCCGGTCCACTGGCCTAATAAACGAGCGGTTTACTTATTTATCTGATAATCACCGCCATATTTACAAGGGCCGATAATTGGGATCAAGCGTTGTTACCAATGTCGTCCATTTTCATGTAGCCTGGATCCGATTTTTGGTCCATGTGCACATCATGTGTACCATCAGTGCAACGTCCATTATTTTTTTTTTTTGACGTAATACAGTTTATACAAGAAAAAAAATAAAAATAAAAAAAAAATAAAAATAATATAAATATATATATATATATATATATATATATATATAATATAATATAATGTATGTGTGTGTGTGTGTGTATGTCCGCTACATGAATCTGCACTGTCGCATTAACAATCACGAAATTTTGCACAGCCGCCTCATATGACTCAGGGAACGTCATAGACTATGTTTTGAGAGGAATATTTAGCCCCGCGCTTTACAGTTATTCGCCAAAAAAACCTTCTTACATTAAAGTGAACAGAGCTGGGAGCTACAGGTCATTAATAGCAGCTGTGATTGGTTGCTATAGGCAATGGGGGACATTCTTAGTATAAGAAGCTTATGTGTGAGGTAATATGAGGTCGGTGGAGAGACAGACAGAGAGAGAGAGAGAGACAGAAACAGAGACAGACAGACAAAGAGACAAATAGAGAGACAGACACAAAGACAGTAAGAGACAGATAGGCACAGAGAGAGAGAGAGAGACAGGCAGACAGGGAAAGAGACAAACAGGGAAAGAGACAGACAGGGAAAGAGACTGACAGACAAAGACAGAGGCAGATAGGGAAAGAGACACAGACAAGTAAAGAGACAGACAGACGGAAAGAGACAGACAGAAACTGGGAAGAGGGAGAGTGGGGAGAGACAAAGAGATAGTCACTATCCCGGGCAACGCCAAGTATTACAGCTAGTCAATATATGAAAAAATGTTTTTTTTTCTCTTCAAGCTGCTATCTATTAGCCAGTAAATAACGGCCAGCCCTCCGGACACCCGGGTGGCATCTGTCTGCTCTTCAATTTTCTCTTTGACGGACCCATTGATTTGCAGTGTTGAGTTTGACTCCAATCAAAAATGGACATCTTCAATTTTTTCCCAGATACTCTGGTCCCAAAAATAAATCATGGACATGGAACAGCTGCATAGACAATAATAGGGCCGTTTTCTTGCCAAAGGGGGCACCAGTGACAATTTGGCATCCTACCGCAGCATAATTTCAGTATATCTATGCTGTATTGAGCAATCCGGGGCTGTGGAGCCACTAAGGAGGATAACGACGTCTTATCCCTCCACTAATACCTTCCTCTTACACAAATTGCTTTCATTGATACAGTGTCTTGTGGCTTTCTAGCTATGGCGACTATAACAGACCATTGTATTAGGGATTACATTGATATATGATCATCTTTGTCCAGAAATTTAGTACACCTGCTCTTCCTTCCCAGCACCATCAACAATATACAACTGCTGTTTCCTGATCTTGTGGTTTACTAATCCAGAATATATAGGTTGATGTTTCCTTCTAAAAACAGCGCCACACCTGTCCTCAGGTCGTGTCTGGTATTGCAGGTCCGTTTTACTGAAGGAAATGGAACTAAAATGCAATAAGACCTAAAACCTAAGGAAGGAGACGAGGGGCGCTATTTTTCTCATCATGTACAAACCTTTTAACTCCGTTACTGCAGAGTCACCATAAACCGCTTTATCTACCGAGACAGAGGCAGAAGCTGGAAGATAAATGCACCGCAGGTTGTGTAAATTATTACTGCCATCCAGTCTGCTGTGAAATGTAGGGGTAGCAGAGCTGAGTTTGTCATGAGCTTCAATTGTGAAGGTTTATCAAAGCAATTCAGCTACTTTTTTAGTGCAATGGCAATGGAAAATGGTCTAAAATGTAAATATCATATCTATCAAGGAAAAAAAAATAAAATAAATTCCAAGTAAGGTGAAAAGCAGAAACACTAAACATTTAACATATATATATATTTTTATATATATATATATATATATATATATATATATATATATACATATATATATATCTATATATATATATATATATTACACTGTATATGTTAGCGGTTAAAAAAGCCAAAGCTATTGAAAAAAATATATATTTTTTTGCTTGTGCCGCCATGTTCTGTAGATGGAGCTGTATGAAGGATTGTTTTGTTTGATTGTTTTTTTTTTTTTACATGTCGAGCTGTCGTTTACTTTGGTATCATTTTGGGATTATATATTATTCCATTTTTTTTTATTATTTTTTGATGGGGAAAAATAGGTGATTCAAACTTTTATGGTTTCATTAATTTTTTAAATAGGTTTAAACACTTTTAGAACTTTTTAATTTATTCAGAGAAGCACCAATATGGGGGGCCTTCACATCATGGCTGGTTGAAGGGGGCATTGGATGTTGGAACAGACGCCCCGCCATCGTCATGCCACTTACATGCCGCTGTCAGAGATTGACAATAGTATTTAAATGGCTATCTCCAGTAAATCTCCTGCATAGCCATAGAGTTAAAAGAAAAAAAATATGGCTGTCTTTAATTACCACAGGACAAAGCTTCAGAGCTTGGATTTATTATTGACTTCAATGGGAGCCGTATAAACCTGTAAGCAGTATCCTCTCCTTAGTGGTGGCTGTATAAGACCATATTCAGTATATGCTTGCTAGTGGTGGCTGTATAAGACCATATTCAGTATATGCTTGCTAGTGGTGGCTGTATCAGACCATACGCAATGTGCTCCCTCTAGTGGTGGTCCCGGTGTATAAGTCCATATGCAGTGTGCGGTCCCTCATGGCTCCTGTATAATGCACATGCAGTGTGCTCCCTCTAGTAGTGACCATATAGTTCCACATGCAGTGTGCTCCCCCTAGTGGTGGCTGTATAAGACCATATGCAGTGTGCTCCCCCTAGTGGTGGCTGTATAAGACCGTATGCAGTGTGCTCCCCCTAGTGGTGGCTGTATAAGACCGTATGCAATGTGCTCCCCCTAGTGGTGGCTGTATAAGACCGTATGCAATGTGCTCCCCCTAGTGGTGGCTGTATTAGTCCATATGCAGTGTACTCCTCCTAGTGGTGACCATATAGTTCCATATGCAGTGTACTCCTCCTAGTGGTGACCATATAGTTCCATATGCAGTGTGCTCCCCCTAGTAGTGACCATATAGTTCCATATGCAGTGTGCTCCCCCTAGTGGTGGCTGTATTAGTCCATATGCAGTGTGCTCCCCCTAGTGGTGGCTGTATTAGTCCATATGCAGTGTGCTCCCCCTAGTGGTGGCTGTATAAGACTATATGCAGTGTGCTCCCCCTAGTGGTGGCTGTATAAGACTGTATGCAGTGTGCTCCCCCTAGTGGTGGCTGTATAAGACCATATGGAGTGTGCTCCCCCTAGTGGTGACTCTATAGTTCCATATGCAGTGTGCGCCCCCTAGTGGTGGCTGTATAAGACAGTATGCAGTGTGCTCCCCCTAGTGGTGGCTGTATAAGACCATATGCAGTGTGCTCCCCCTAGTGGTGGCTGTATAAGACCGTATGCAGTGTGCTCCCCCTAGTGGTGGCTGTATAAGACCGTATGCAGTGTGCTCCCCCTAGTGGTGGCTGTATAAGACCATATGCAGTGTGCTCCCCCTAGTGGTGGCTGTATTAGTCCATATGCAGTGTACTCCTCCTAGTGGTGGCTGTATAAGACCGTATGCAGTGTGCTCCCCCTAGTGGTGGCTGTGTAAGACCGTATGCAGTGTGCTCCCCCTAGTGGTGGCTGTATTAGTCCATATGCAGTGTGCTCCCCCTAGTGGTGGCTGTATAAGACAGTATGCAGTTTGCTCCCCCTAGTGGTGGCTGTATAAGACCGTATGCAGTGTGCTCCCCCTAGTGGTGGCTGTATTAGTCCATATGCAGTGTGCTCCCCCTAGTGGTGGCTGTATAAATCCACTGTTCCCTCTAGTGGTGAGGATTTTTGAGCTTGATACAGAAGAAATAGAATCTTGACCAAAGTAAACATAATTCAAGAATAATTTAGGGAAGGATGTGAATATAGAAGAGGGGCGACAAAGCTAAAATTAATGCAGGCCTATTGTTTCCATCCACCATAATAGTCTGACACAGGGTCATTGTTTTCCTTTATATTACATGTGAAAAATGGGAAAGTTTCTTAACTTTTTAATATCTCTGAATGCTGTCAGTGAATGGAATTCTTGTTCATATTTGCTAGGGAATGAAGCCTTAAAATGTTTCATTTTCTGAATGTTCATAAACATTTCGGTCTTCACAGATATGATAATGTCATCTAACGCTATTCAATGTGATTGCCTCTAGGCTTCTTCTGTCCTCACCACCGGGGCCGGCATTCCAACAGGGGACAAGCTTAATATCCTAACTGTGGGCCCTTTGGGGCCACTGCTGGTCCAGGACAGTGTATTTATAGATGAGATGGCCCATTTTGACCGGGAAAGGATCCCTGAAAGAGTAGTGCACGCTAAAGGAGCAGGTGAGTATACCCGCCATGGAGCACACATACTCTGGTTCTTATGGTGTGACATTAAGCTATGAAATATATCTTAGTATTGGAAAATCTCACCCTCAGCACTCACATTTTAGTTTCTGCTATCTCTGTATGAATGTCACAAACCTCTGCAGTCACTAAAATTTCAGGTTATAAAAAAATAAATGATAGGAAGGAGAGGAGAGGAGGGGGATGCAGCTGCAATTTCTATTGAGACTGCATGCTGTGACAGTGGAAGAGAAAAAGAATTGTGGAAACAATTAACAGAAATAATATGCATTTTCAGAAGGCAGAAGATGGAAAAATACCCCAAAACGCATGATACATAATTGAAGGAGTTGTCTCTGAGCTGGTGGGTGGAGAGTAGCTGCTATGATGTCTCCCATACGCAACACAGACTTGAGGGATTTCTGATCTCCTGTCTCTATGTAGGACATGTATAGAAGCAGCATGGAGGACATTATACAGCAGAACTGAGCAGTGTAGCTATGAATCCTGCTTTGTGGGGAGACAAAACACTTATTAGAAAGAAAGAGCATGGGAGAGATTATAGAGCAATAATTAGCAGGTAGCTGAGAATCCAGCTCTGCGGTGAGATAAACCACTTATTAAAAAGAAACAGCATGGGGGACATTATACAGTAGAATTGAGCAGTATAGCTGGGTATCCAGCTCTGCGGTGAGATAATACACTTATTAGAAAGACACAGCATGGGGAACATTATACAGCAGAACTGAGCAGTGTAGATGTGAATCCAGCTTTGCGGGGAGATAAACCACTTATTAGAAAGAAACAGCGTGGGGGACATTATACAGCAGTACTGAGCAGTGTAGCTATGAATTCAGCTCTGCGGGGAGATAAAACACTTACTAGAAAGAAACAGCATGTGCGACATCATACAGCAAAATTGAGCAGTGTAGCTGTGAATCCAGCATTGTGGGGAGATAAACCACTTATTAGAAAGAAACCGCGTGGGGGACATTATACAGCAGAACTGAGCAGTGTAGCTGTATATTCAGCACTGCGGGGAGATAAACCACTTATTAAAAAGAAACAGCATGGGGAACATTATACAGCAGAACTGAGCAGTGTAGCTGTGAATCCAGCTCTGCGGTGAGATAAACCACTTATTAAAAAGAAACAGCATGGGGGACATTATACAGTAGAATTGAGCAGTGTAGCTGGGTATCCAGCTCTGCGGTGAGATAATACACTTATTAGAAAGACACAGCATGGGGAACATTATACAGCAGAACTGAGCAGTGTATATGTGAATCCAGCTTTGCGGGGAGATAAACCACTTATTAGAAAAAAACCACGTGGGGGACATTATACAGCAGAACTGACCAGTGTAGCTGTGAATCCAGCTTAGCGGGGACATAAACCACTTATTAAAAAGAAACAGTGTAGGGGACATTATACAGCAGAACTGAGCAGTGTAGCTGTATATCCAGCTTTGTGGGGAGATAAACCACTTATTAGAAAGAAACAGCGTGGGAGACATTATACAGCAGAACTGAGCAGTGTAGCTGTGAATCCAGGTTTGCGGGTATATCAGACACTTATTAGAAAGAAACAGTATGTGGGACATCATACAGCAAAATTGAGCAGTGTAGCTGTGAATCCAGCTTTGCGGGGAGATAAACCACTTATTAAAAAGAAACAGCGTGGGGGACATTATACAGGAGAACTGAGCAGTGTAGCTGTGAATCCAGCTTAGCGCTTAGCGGGGAGCCAAACCGTTTATTAAAAAGAAACAGCGTGGGGGACATTATACAGCAGTACTGAGCAGAGTAGCTGTATATCCAGCACTGCGGGGAGATAACAGCTTTGAATCCAGTGAATCCAGCTTTGCGGTGAGATAAACCACTTATTACAAAGAAACAGAATGGAGGACATTATACAGCAGAAGTGAGCAGTGTAGCTCTGAATCCAGCTTTGCGGGGAGATAATCCACGTATTAGAAAGAAACAGCGTGGGGGACATTATACAGCGGAACTGAGCAGTGTAGCTGTGAATCCAGCTTTGCAGGTATATCAGACACTTATTAGAAAGAAACAGCATGTGGGACATCATACAGCAAAAATGAGCAGTGTAGCTGTGAATCCAGCTTTGCGGGGAGATAAATCACTTATTAAAAAGAAACAGCGTGGGGGACATTATACAGCAGAACTGAGCAGTGTAGCTGTGAATCCAGCTTAGCAGGGAGCCAAACAGTTTATTAAAAAGAAACAGTGTGGGGGATATTATACAGCAGTACTGAGCAGAGTAGCTGTATATCCAGCACTGCGGGGAGATAACAGCTTTGAATCCAGTGAATCCAGCTTGCGGTGAGATAAACCACTTATTAAAAAGAAACAGAATGGAGGACATTATACAGCAGAAGTGAGAAGTGTAGCTGTGAGTCCAGCTTTGCGGGGAGATAAACCACGTATTAGAAAGAAACAGAATGGAGGACATTATACAGCAGAACTGAGCTGTGTAGCTGTGAATCCAGCTATGGGGTGAGATAAAACACTTACTAGAAAGCAGTTAAATATTACTTCTCCTTCTCACTGCGCTTATGTTTTCTCGTCCCTCTTCACCTCTCAATAAACTTCAATAGGCAGCTGTAATCTAAATATATTTTAGCTGCTTTTTTGACTGAATGATGCATTCAGGAGGCAGGAGAGGAGATAAAGTGGCTCATAAGTGGTGAAAATAAGCACATTTCCCTGACATGATATATTACAAAGTTTCTAATATTCACATGAACAATTGATTTATGAAATGCTTGTTGATACGATAGTGACAATTTAGATATTATTTCTGTGGGATCCACCATTCTCATGAGAAAACAGTTAAAAATGCTAAAGTTGAGTCACCACTAGGGGGAGCACACTACTCTTTTTATTGAAATGAGTATATAATGATGAGCACTTATCTCCCTCTAGTGGTGGCTGCAGGAAAAGTCAGTATTATCTAAGTAGAGGATTTGGAGCTTTGTACCAACCACATTCTGAATGTTTCCTGAAATTGTCTTAGATAGCTGGGAGTCTGGGATTGCTGGAACTTCTAGTTCTCCTACATCTGCACAATGTCAGGGAGATGAGATACGAGAACATATTATATATCCAGTTCATATGACATTTGGGTTTGTTGTAATAAGCTGCAAATATTTCTACTCTGTGTCGCCTTCTCATTTCAGGAGCATTTGGATATTTTGAGGTCACCCATGACGTCTCCAAGTACACGAAAGCCAAAGTGTTTGAGTTTATTGGGAAGAAAACAGACATTGCTGTGAGATTTTCTACTGTAGGTAAGACGCCAATACATGGATTTACAACCAAGCCCGAGCTGATTTTTGTTCTCCATTTTTCCACAATTAAGATCAATGGAGAAATCTGGCAGAAACGCCACTCCATGCTGAAAATTAAAGGGGTTGTTCACTTTGAACTACATAGAAAAAGCATGTGAGTCCTCATAACCCCGCCCACATACAGAATGATTGACAGCTGTACATATAAAAAAACATACTGCCTAATTTTTGCTGGCCATGCTCCCTTTTAGCTTTTACGCTCTATCCACCTCCATTTTTTTTATCCCTCTGAGTCTCAATCCCTCCATCCCCAAGACTTCAGGACACAAGAGACCTCATTGCTGGGATATTTGGGCACACCCAGAGAAATTTGCAGACTATACTTCTGGGAGGTGTATGATACAAACTCACACTGGGAAAGCTGTCAATCACTACATGGGGGCGGGGTTAGCAGGACTCACAGGCTTTTTCTATAAGTCTTGGCTGCTTTTGTGCCACTTTATACATAATATTATATAATAATCACAGAAAGTGTTTGTCATGAAAATATAATAAGCACATATGTTTTCATGGTCTCTGGATCAGGGGTGATTCCCCCCCTACCTCCAGAGCCCTACCAAATTAACAGCCAGGAAACGATTTCCTTGTCAGGAGATGTAACAGGTACCTTTCAATTATCTTACAACACCCCTCCTAAGCTCTTCAAAGACCCCCTGCGTAGCCAGAGATGCTCCGACTACAATCTGTATACACAGGGGCGAGGTGCAAGTTTCCTGCAGGAATATAGCTTTGCTGATCAAAAGGCTAGGGCAACCGTATTGTCTCCATTGGGGAAGTATTAATATTGCGAGATACATATGTCCCCCAGATATGGCGGTCATACCGCTGATGTCGAAATTCCGTAACGCACATTTCACATATTTAAGCTTAATCGTAGGACATACGGAAGAGCCACAAAATAATATCTTCCCCCCAGAACATGCCAAATCTCCCTTGTGTGGTTTCCACCTTCTGTTAAAATCCTAAAATAAAATACGACGGTAACATCATCTGCGTGGGATGCTCCCACATGGAGATATGAGCACCATGAGCATTCCATAATTTTGGAAGAGGGGAAAACCCCCTCCCTTACATGATGTCAGCAGAGGTGGGGGCTGCGGGTCGGACAGAGGTTAATAAAAGCCAGTGTCTTTGTACACACTGAGTCAATGCCAGAGGATATGCATTCTGTGTATAGGATTGTCCAGTTCCAAGGGGCTGCCTCTCCCCCCTATATCTGAACCATAATCTGTGACCAGGTGTAGTAATCTTTCACTTTTTTTCCTTTTTATTTTATGTAACTGTCTATACTGTATGTGTATTGTTCCCTTTTGTAAATTCTTGTATATTTTTATAACCACTGCCTTCTATCTTGGATTAAATATATAAAATTTAATAGTTTCTTTCCTCATGCTCTATATTTATGAATCCACAACCCGAAGGGCCTTATGCTATCTGTAACGGGTGTCCGAACTTCCTGTACTAAGTTTCGGTGGTGGCAGCAGAATTATTGTTGTGTAGAATTATTGGGGTGCTATCATTAAGGGTACCGAGGTATATAAATATTCCATTTGCGGGAATCGGTGATATATACATTTACCCTTGCTGTGAGACCTCCAATATTTGGCATTATTAGCTCAGCAGCCTCATTTACTTATTGTCCGGCAGTTCCGAAATTGACCTGACACTAAGGGGGCGCTAGAGAGTAGTCATGTTCTTGACAAATCCGTGAACAGCTGCGGGATATCTGAGTGACTCCCCCGGCTGTTCGTGACAAATTGGTGACAGCGGTGGGATATCTGAGTGACCCCCCCCCCCGGCTGTTCATGACAGTGTTATATTCCCAAACTCAGACTCTCCCTTATATCCTATGATGACCTGAAGACTCTACTTTAGGGCAGGACGCAGGGATAAATGGGGTTCTCTGCATTGTTCCCCCCTCTTATACCCAGAGAGGAGAGCTGCTGCAGAGTCCCTCTCTCTCTGAGGACCGGGGGGCTATTGAAGAAGTCACTTTTTTTAGCATTAGTAGTTGATTGCTGCTTATTCCAGCACCGAGACCGTCCAGATCAAAGGTGTTACTGTCCAAGGTGGACAACCCCCAAACAATTGGTTTTCACTTAAACCCAATGTCCTGCTTTCTTTGCACCCAAAAGCTGGAGAAGTTGGATCCGCTGACACTGTCCGCGACCCACGGGGATTTGCAATAAAGTTCTACACAGATGAAGGCATCTGGGACCTGGTGGGCAACAACACCCCAATATTCTTTATTCGAGATCCCATTTTGGTAAGTTGGCCAGTCTGGGTATCTGGTAAACCTGCGCTAATAATGATAATGGGCACCTGGTGAGACCTGCGCTAATAATGAAAATGGGCACCCGGTGTAACCTGTAGTAATGATAATGGGCAGCTGGTGTAACCTGTAGTAATGATGATAATGGGCACCTGGTGTATCCTGTAGTAATGATGATAATGGGCACCTGGTGTATCCTGTAGTAATGATGATAATGGGCACCTGGTGTAACCTGTAGTAATGATGATAATGGGCACCTGGTGTAACCTGTAGTAATAATGATAATGGGCACTTGGTGTAACCTGTAGTAATAATGATAATGGGCAGCTGGTGTAACCTGTAGTAATAATGATAATGGGCACTTGGTGTAACCTGTAGTAATGATGATAATGGGCACCTGGTGTAACCTGTAGTAATGATGATAATGGGCACCTGGTGTAACCTGTAGTAATAATGATAATGGGCACTTGGTGTAACCTGTAGTAATAATGATAATGGGCAGCTGGTGTAACCTGTAGTAATAATGATAATGGGCACTTGGTGTAACCTATAGTAATGATGATAATGGACACCTGGTATAACCTGTAGTAATGATGATAATGGACACCTGGTGTAACCTGTAGTAATAATGATAATGGGCACCTGGTGTAACCTGTAGTAATAATGATAATGGGCAGCTGGTGTAACCTGTAGTAATAATGATAATGGACACCTGGTGTAACCTGTAGTAATAATGATAATGGGCACCTGGTGTAACCTGTAGTAATAATGATAATGGACACCTGGTGTAACCTGTAGTAATAATGATAATGGGCAGCTGGTGTAACCTGTAGTAATAATGATAATGGGCACTTGGTGTAACCTGTAGTAATGATGATAATGGGCAGCTCGTGTAACCTGTAGTAATGATGATAATGGGCACCTGGTGTAACCTGTAGTAATAATGATAATGGGCAGCTCGTGTAACCTGTAGTAATGATGATAATGGGCACCTGGTGTAACCTGTAGAAATAATGATAATGGGCACCTGGTGTAACCTGTAGTAGTGATGATAATGGGCACCTGGTGTAACCTGTAGTAGTGATGATAATGGGCACCTGGTGTAACCTGTAGTAATGATGATAATGGGCAGCTGGTGTAACCTGTAGTGATAATGATAATGGATACCTGGTGTAACCTGTAGCGATAATGATAATGGGCACCTGGTGTAACCTGTAGTGATAATGATAATGGGCACCTGGTGTAACCTGTAGTGATAATGATAATGGATACCTGGTGTAACCTGTAGTAATGATGATAATGGGCAGCTGGTGTAACCTGTAGTGATAATGATAATGGATACCTGGTGTAACCTGTAGCGATAATGAGAGTGGGCACCTGGTGTAACCTGTAGTAATAATGATAATGGGCACCTGGTGTAACCTGTAGTAATAATGATAATGGGCACCTGGTGTAACCTGTAGTAATAATGATAATGGGCACCTGGTGTAACCTGTAGAAATGATGATAATGGATACCTGGTGTAACCTGTAGAAATGATGATAATGGATACCTGGTGTAACCTGTAGTGATAATGGGCAGCTGGTGTAACCTGTAGTAATGATGATAATGGGCACCTGGTGTAACCTGTAGTAATAATGATAATGGATACCTGGTGTAACCTGTAGTAATAATGATAATGGGCACCTGGTGTAACCTGTAGAAATGATGATAATGGATACCTGGTGTAACTTGTAGTAATAATGATAATGGACACCTGGTGTTACCGATAGTAATAATGATAATGGGCACCTGGTGTTACCGATAGTAATAATGTGCTCTGTGCAGTTTCCATCCTTCATACACAGTCAGAAAAGGAACCCCCAGACACATCTGAAGGACCCCGATATGGTTTGGGACTTCTGGAGCCTGCGCCCCGAGTCACTGCATCAGGTGAGTGTAAGCTCATGGGGCAAGTAAAGTAGTAATGCCAAAAGAAGAGCAAAAGATCATGCCTGATATCCAATGCCCTTATCTGAATAAAGGAGATTGTACATGGAGTAGTTCTGTCCGAGCGCCACAGTTCACACCCAGCTTTGATTTATCTTTTACCTCAGAGATATGATACCTTCCAGGCCGCGTTCACACGTTCAGTATTTGGGGAGGATTTTACCTCAGTATTTGTAGCCAAAGTCGGGAGGTGGTGATAATACAGAAGTGGAGCCGGGTTTCTACTTTTTCTCTGGTTTTAGCTACAAATACTGAGGTAAAAAACCTCACCAAACATTCAATGTGTGCACAGGGCCCTATGGATACAGCGCTTCTTCCATCTCTGTCATCACCATCTGTAACTTTCTAAAAGTCATCTTCATATCTCCATTTACAAAGGTCAAAAATCAATGTAATAATATTAATATGGCCTCTTCACACGTCAATGCCACAAACCGGAAACACAGACATGTGAGTGAGGCCTACGTCATACACAGCTCCTATGAAATGTATGTGTCTCCATGGTAACAGACTACAACCACCACGCCATGTAGTCTGATACTGCGCTCATGTATTATTCCTCTCCTTCTACCTGTGATTCTTGCTGATAATGAACCGAAGAGCAGCAGATGGAAGACATTTTTGCTTTTTTTACATGGGTGGTCCAGAATTACCGAATCTGAGACCCCATGGACAAATCTACCAATGCGTTGGTGCAGAAAACACCACAATGGTATGTACAGAGCGCGCAGAGTAACACGACTCAGGCTCTGTGTATAGTCTGTTACCATGTAAACACATTGTTCTGTGTGGGAGCTGCATACACAAAACGGTAGGAGATTTTTAATCAAAACTATTTGCAAAATTGTATATTATTATTTATTTTAGATGCATTTAAGCAATACACATATGGATACAAGCTTTAAAAGGGCCGTACAGAACATTGATGGCCTCAGCTTTGGACAGGTCAATGTCAGATCGGTGACAACCGGCAAATCCATGAGCAACTGTTACTGAAAATACCCAGCATGCATAGCACAGCTCTGTACACCACATAGTAACCATTCTTCATACTGCAGCTAAAAGTACATTCACTTCAATGGGAACTGAGCTGCAGTACTGAGAACGACCACTACATAGTGTACGGCGCTGCACTATTGCCACTACACACCTGGTCCCAGCAGATCTTTGGGGGGCCGGGTGCTAATTATCACCTGAACTAAGGATAGATCATGAATATCTTACTCTTGGAAATGTCCTTTAAGAAAGTTTATTGTACCATCGATTGCAATTGCCCCTTGTATTTCCTGACCTAGGTGACGTTCTTATTCAGCGACCGCGGCATTCCTGACGGGTTTAGGTTTATGAACGGGTACGGATCTCACACCTTCAAACTGGTGAACGCCAAAGGACAAGCCGTGTACTGTAAATTCCACTATAAGGTGAGCCGCCCGTGTGACCTCCACTAGGGGAGCAGCCCGTGTGACCTCCACTAGGGGAGCAGCCCGTGTGACCTCCACTAGGGGAGCAGCCCGTGTGACCTCCACTAGGGGAGCAGCCCGTGTGACCTCCACTAGGGGAGCAGCCCGTGTGACCTCCACTAGGGGAGCAGCCCGTGTGGCCTCCACTAGGGGAGCAGCCCGTGTGACCTCCACTAGGGGAGCCGCCCGTGTGACCTCCACTAGGGGAGCAGCCCGTGTGACCTCCAGTAGGGGAGCAGCCCGTGTGACCTCCAGTAGGGGAGCCGCCCGTGTGACCTCCACTAGGTGAGCAGCCCTTGTGACCTCCACTAGGGGAGCAGCCCGTGTGACCTCCATTAGGGGAGCAGCCCGTGTGGCATCCACTAGGGGAGCAGCCCGTGTGAACTCCACTAGGGGAGCAGCCCGTGTGACCTCCACTAGGGGAGCAGCCCGTGTGACCTCCACTAGGGGAGCAGCCCGTGTGACCTCCACTAGGGGAGCAGCCCGTGTGACCTCCACTAGGGGAGCAGCCCGTGTGACCTCCACTAGAGGAGCAGCCCGTGTGACCTCCACTAGGGGAGCAGCCCGTGTGACCTCCACTAGGGGAGCAGCCCGTGTGACCTCCACTAGGGGAGCAGCCCGTGTGACCTCCACTAGGGGAGCCGCCCGTGTGACCTCCACTAGGTGAGCAGCCCGTGTGACCTCCACTAGGGGAGCAGCCCGTGTGACCTCCACTAGGGGAGCAGCCCGTGTGAACTCCACTAGGGGAGCAGCCCGTGTGAACTCCACTAGGGGAGCAGCCCGTGTGGCCTCCAGTAGGGGAGCCGCCCGTGTGGCCTCCAGTAGGGGACCAGCCCGTGTGGCCTCCAGTAGGGGACCAGCCCGTGTGACCTCCACTAGGGGAGCAGCCCGTGTGACCTCCACTAGGGGAGCAGCCCGTGTGACCTCCACTAGGGGAGCCGCCCGTGTGGCCTCCAGTAGGGGAGATCTTACAATGGTGGTACGGCACATCCATTCGTTTCTCGAATCCATAGATTTGCTGAGATTGATCGAGTCCAGATATGGTGGTAAAAAATATTTTGAACTTCCTGCAGTCTAATCAAGGCATTAAGAATCTGTCGGTGGAAGAAGCGGACAGGCTGGTGGCTAAAGACCCCGACTACGCAATCCGGGACTTATTCCAGGCCATTGCCAAGAAGGACTTCCCATCGTGGACCATGTACATCCAGGTCATGACATTCGAGCAGGCCGAGCAGAGCCCCTTCAATCCATTTGACCTCACCAAGGTGAGTGATGGCCGCTCCTCTGTGGTTGTGATGTCCGCTCGTTACTGACTCCTGGATGACAAATCTCCCTGGTTATTACTGCAGAATGAGACAGATTGGGAACCAGGGGTGAGGAGAAGTTGGGGGTCCACTCACTATTCTGCTGGTGCAGTCACTGTGTACATTACATTACATTACTAATCCTGAGTTACCTCCTGTATTATACTCCAGAGCTGCACTCACTATTCTCCTGGTGCAGTCACTGTGTACATTACATTACATTACTAATCCTGAGTTACCTCCTGTATTATACCCCAGAGCTGCACTCACTATTCTGCTGGTGCAGTCACTGTGTACATTACATTACATTACTAATCCTGAGTTACCTCCTGTATTATACCCCAGAACTGCACTCACTATTCTGCTGGTGCAGTCACTGTGTACATACATTACATTACTAATCCTGAGTTACCTCCTGTATTATACTCCAGAGCTGCACTCACTGTTCTGCTGGTGCAATCACTGTGTACATATATTACATTACTGATCCTTAGTTACATCTTGTATTATACTCCAGAGCTGCACTCACTATTCTACTGGTGCAGTCACTGTGTACATACATTACATTACTGATCCTGAGTTACATTCCTGTATTATACTCCAGAGCTGCACTCACTATTCTGCTGGTGCAGTCACTGTGTACATACATTACATTACTGATCCTGAGTTACCTCCTGGATTATACTCCAGAGCTGCACTCACTATTCTGCTGGTGCAGTCACTGTGTACATATATTACATTACTGATCCTGAGTTACCTCCTGTATTATACTCCAGAGCTGCACTCACTATTCTGCTGGTGCAGTCACTGTGTACATACATTACTGATCCTGAGTTACCTCCTGTATTATTCTCCAGAGCTGCACTCACTATTCTGCTGGTGCAGTCACTGTGTACATACATTACATTACTGATCCTGAGTTACCTCCTGTATTATACTCCAGAGCTGCACTCACTATTCTGCTGGTGCAGTCACTGTGTACATACATTACATTACTGATCCTGAGTTACCTCCTGTATTATACTCCAGAGCTGCACTCACTATTCTGCTGGTGCAGTCACTGTGTACATACATTACATTACTGATCCTGAGTTACCCCCTGTATTATACTCCAGAGCTGCACTCACAATTCTACTGGTGCAGTCACTGTGTACATACATTACATTACTGATCCTGAGTTACCTCCTGTATTATACTCCAGAGCTGCACTCACTATTCTGCTGGTGCAGTCACTGTGTACATACATTACTGATCCTGATTTATTCTTCTCTGCCATTTTCGGGGGGTTGGACCTGTCTCACAAAACAAGGATCAGTACTTTAATACCTAACGCTCAGATTTCCTAATACTAAGTCAATATTTGCAATCTCGGGTAGAATTTCCCAAACTGTGAGAGCAGAGTAATGACCTGATATCTGTGTATCGGTGGTGACACCAGATCTCTAATATGATCATTATTCAGCAGTTTTTAAAGGGCCGGTACACTTTCCTCCCGTTACCCTCTCCCCTTACACATGCACGCATGTTTTGGAACACGTCTATGTATTTTCAGAGAGCAGAGTCCCCGGTGTTTGTGCACCATTATCCCAGATCAGGTTCTGCCTGTAGCTTTGTACCCGGGAATCTCCATGTTTTTGATCCAAATAAGAGATTTAAATCTTAATCCATCATAATCCTAATCTTTTAACAAGTTTATATTTCCACCGTCCGCTGCTTTATGTCATAGGAACTTGTAGAAGATTCACATATCTAAAGGGAACCAGCGCTGCGGACAATCACATGGCCCCCATAATATTCCTACAGCTGCCATCCAGCAACAAAAGTGAGCTGCAATACCAGTCACAACCTGTGCACAGGGGAGGCGCTGGTTTTGGAATACGGCAGACATGTTTTCTTTAATCTTGATCAAATGGATCATGTTCTTTTGGGAAACTATAAATCATATAGGACGACCAGGCGGATACAATGGGCTGCAGACTTAAGATTTATGATATTATCATTGTTTTTTTTTTTTTCTAGGTCTGGCCTCATAAGGATTACCCCCTCATCCCCGTGGGTAAGCTGGTGCTCAACAGGAACCCCAACAATTACTTTGCAGACGTGGAGCAGATTGCATTTGCCCCCAGTAACATGCCCCCCGGGATCGAGGCGAGTCCGGACAAAATGCTGCAGGTGAGAGGAGCCGGGGTGTCATTTACCGGAGATTCGGAGTCATCACATTATTCATTTACTCCCATTATTAAAAGGGGATTCCAACTAAAAAATAAAATAAATGTCCCATTATTCGGGGTACCCTATAAAAATCAATAAATAACTGTCCCAGACTGCAAAACTGCAACATAAAAACTGCACCAGGACACAGGTCACTTGGCTTCTTCCAGTGTGGGGCGCTAAGTGACCGCTGCAGTCGATCAGCAGCCATGTCCTGCCTAAGCCAGAAAAAAAAAAAGCTTGGTGACTGTATATCCTGACTCAACGCCCTCAAAGCCAAGAGACCGGAGGGGAACACCGGCAGCGGTACGGAGGAGCGGAGGCCGGTACGTGAGTTTTTTTTTTTTTTAATTTTGGTACTGCCATATTCCCATTTTTTAAACCGTTCTTATCAGTGGAGGACCCCTTTAAATCATCCATGTTAACAGCACATTGAACTGTGTAAACAGGGGATCTGCTGCCGACAAGATACAGTCATGGCTGAAAGTGTTGGCGCCCTTCAAATTGTTCCAGAAAATAAAGTATTTCTCCCAAAAAATTATTCAATTCCACGTTTTGTTATACACAGGTTTATTCACCTTTTTGTGTATTGGAACACCACAATAAAAACAGAGAAAAAAAGGGAAATTGGGCAAACTTTCACTCAAAACTCTAAAGATACGCCAGAGAAAATTGTTGGCACCCCCCTTTGGAATAAATAACTGCAATCAATTGCTTCCAAAAACCATCCACAAGCTGCTTCCTCCTCGCACCTGGAAATTACGAAAAAGCTCCAGTCTCATCTGTCCACAAGATACTTTCCCAGAAGGATTTTGGTTACTTATGTACATTTTGGCTTTTTTGTGTCTCTGTATCAGCAGTGGCATCCTCCTGGGTCTCCTCCATAGCGTTTCATTTCATTCAGATTTGGACTGATAGTTTGTGCTGACACTGCTGCCCCTTGAGCCTGTAGGATTACTTCAAAGTATTTGGAACTTGATTGGGGCTTATCCACCATCCAGTCTATTCTGCGGTGTAACCTTTTATCATTTTTTATCTGCTGTCCACATCCAGAGAGATTAGCTTTAAATCCATGGGCTATAAACTTCTGGATTATGTTGAGCATCGTGGACAAAGGAACATCAAGATCTCTAGAGATAAACGTCTAATTTTGAGATTATTGATATTTTTCAACAATGTTGATCATCAAGTTCTCAGACAGTTCTCTTCTCCTCTTTCTGTTCTCAATGCTTAGCGTGGCCCACACGCAATGCAAAGATTGAGGCAACTTCTCCCCCTTTTTATCTGGTTTCAGGTGTGATTTCCATATTGCCCACACCTGTTACTTGTCACAGGGGAGTTTGTACATGCATCAGTTGTTTACCTATAAATTTGGAAAGCTGCCAACAATTTTATCCAGTCCAATTTTGGGGTTTTGTGTGAAATTATGTCCAATTTGCCTTTTTTCATGTTGTTCCAATACACAGGAAATAAATCTGTGTATAACAAAATATGTGCAATTGTAATAATTTTCTGGGAGAAATACTTTATTTTCTGGAACAATTTGAAGGGGGCCAACGCTTTCGTCAACGGTGTAAATACTTAAAGGGCACAGGCTGATAGTATAGTACGTTCATATGGGACTGATACAAACTGTAAAGGGCAGAACAATGGTTAATGCAGGTGTTGTGTCTCGTACAGCCCACATATTGTATACTGCACCGTTACATGATGAGATCTGTGCCCACGTGAATGATTGGAAACGTCCTCTGATTGGCGGCAGCGTTACATGGGCCAGTGATTGGGAATGAGTTTTCTAATGAACGCTCATTCACTAATGGCCATTATTAATGGGTTCTAAGGTCACGGTCAAAAATCCAAATATCGAGGTCTGAATAAGGCTGTGACTTTATTACTGATTGTATAGGCTTGTGAGGTTGTTGGGTCCAGGGGTCAGTCTGAAAATCCTGGTCCGTAATTGGATCGAATGAATTTGGCTACAGGCGCTAATAGAGAGTAAGAAGTGGTGTAATGTCGCCATCTAGTGTCAGAACGTGCAATTACATGTGCACCTATTCTACCGGATTTTAGTATACTGTATTGTCAATACTTATTTGTCTAGAAGCCTGGCGCTGGACAACCAATGACCCAATATGTGCCCGTGTACCCCTGAAGCTGGTGACGGCACCACCCCACGGATAAGGGACCATAGACTCCACAGGCATATGATAGGGAATTTAGATTGTGAGCCCCGATGGGGACAGCAATGCTGAAATCTGTAAAGCGCTATGAAATTAAAGGCACTATAGAATAAGTGGGCACTGAGTGTAATGGAATACCATATCTGTACCCCATTATGTCTGCATGCAGCCCGGGTGGCAAGTGGCATCTATAGGAATAGTTGGGTATAACGCTGGACCTTGTACCGACCATGATCACAGTTAATCTTTGTCTCTATTTTATAGGGGCGTCTCTTCTCCTACCCAGATACGCACAGACATCGCCTTGGCGCTAACTATCTACATCTACCAGTCAATTGCCCCAGGAGGTGCGCCAAGGTCTCCAACTACCAGCAGGACGGTCCCATGTGCATCTTCAGCGCTCCAAGTAAGGACCCCGCTGACGAGATAACGGGTGTATGGTCCTGTAGATATGGAGCAGGGGTCTCATTTCTGTCCAGTTGTGTGCATTGGTAGTAGCAGCCCATAGTCACATAAGAGTAATAACGTTGTATATGTGATGTGCAATGCCTCGGGGTACACATTTTGCATTAGAGCTTTGATAAGTTACCGAACACAGAAAAGGGAATGTCCAAATATAATAAGTAATTATTGTATCCTCACCCCACTAAGAAAAAAAATTGGTAGATCATAACTGCAGTACTAATCCTGGCCACAAGGTGTGCTGTTACACATAACCTACCGTAATTATACAGAGGACATTACTCTCTGCACCACCTAGTGGCCAGAAAGTAAATAGCAGTCAAAAAAACAAACATCACCACTTATTGTATAATTTTGTGAAGTGTGCACGGTGACATCCATACAGAGGATATAAAGTCTCTTTACTTGGAATATAAGGACCTGGGTGTGATATAAGGAATAGTGATGGGTGAATAGTAACTATTCATCTTCGAATTATGCTTATTGACTATCAAGTACTATTCCAGTTGTATTCACCACAGCAAGAAAAAGGCTCTGGTTCCCCATTGACTTGCATTAGGGTCGTTATAAGTTACAAATACTGGAATAGAACTTTGGGATTCATTACAAATAATCCGAACACGAATAGTTACTAATCTCCCATCACTAATAAGGAATAGTCTCTTTCTGGTCTTGTTCTGGTCTCATCCAGTCCTCATTATTTCCTTGTCCTGACCTCGTTCTGTCCTTGTTCTGTCCTTGGTCTGTCCTCATTCTGGACTCCTTCTGTCCTTGTTCTGGTCTCGTTCTGGCCTTGTTCTCACGTCAATCTGGCATCATTCTGGTCTCGTCCTGTCATTATTCCCTTGTCCTGACCTTGTTCCGTCCTCATTCTGTCCTCGTTCTGTCCTCGTTCTGGCCTTGTTCTTGCATCGTTCTGGCTTCATTCTTTTCTTGTTCTGGTCTCCTCCTGTCCTCATTATTTTTTTGTCCTGACCTCTTCTGTCCTTGTTCTGTCCTTGGTCTGTCCTCCTTCTGTCCTTGGTCTGTCCTCCTTCTGTCTTTGGTCTGTCCTTCTTCTATCCTTGTTCTGTCCTTGGTCTGTCCTCCTTCTGTCCTTGGTTTGTCCTCCTTCTGTCCTTGTTCTGTCCTTGTTCTGTCCTTGTTCTGTCCTTGTTCTGTCCTTGTTCTGTCCTCGTTCTGTCCTTGTTCTGTCTTTGTTCTGTCTTTGTTCTGTCCTTGTTCTGTCCTTGTTCTGTCCTCGGTCTGTCCTCCTTCTGTCCTTGGTCTGTCCTTGGTCTGTCCTCCTTCTGTCCTTGTTCTGGTCTAGTTCTGTTTTTCTTCTGTCCTCAATCCGGTCTTGTCATGTCCTCATAATTTCCTTGTTCCGTCCTCATTCTGTCCTCGTTCTGTCCTCGTTCTGGCCTTGTTCTTGCATCGTTCTGGCTTCATTCGTTTCTTGTTCTGGTCTCCTCCTGTCCTCATTATTTTTTTGTCCTGACCTCTTCTGTCCTTGTTCTGTCCTTGGTCTGTCCTCCTTCTGTCCTTGGTCTGTCCTCCTTCTGTCTTTGGTCTGTCCTTCTTCTATCCTTGTTCTGCCCTTGGTCTGTCCTCCTTCTGTCCTTAGTCTGTCCTCCTTCTGTCCTTGTTCTGTCCTTGTTCTGTCCTTGTTCTGTCCTTGTTCTGTCCTCGTTCTGTCCTTGTTCTGTCTTTGTTCTGTCTTTGTTCTGTCCTTGTTCTGTCCTTGTTCTGTCCTCGGTCTGTCCTCCTTCTGTCCTTGGTCTGTCCTTGGTCTGTCCTCCTTCTGTCCTTGTTCTGGTCTAGTTCTGTTTTTCTTCTGTCCTCATTCCGGTCTTGTCATGTCCTCATAATTTCCTTGTTCTGTCCTTGGTCTGTCCTCCTTCTGGCATCCTTCTGTCCTCAGTCTGGTCTCGTCTTAGCCTCGTTCTCGCTTCATTCTGGTCTTGTTCTGGTCTTGTCCTGTCCTCATCATTTCCTTGTCTTGACCTTGTTCTGTTCTTGTTTTGTCCTTGGTCTGTCCTCATTCTGGACTCCTTCTGTCCTTGTTCTGGTTTTGTTCTCGCTTCATTCTGTCCTCATTCTGTCTTCGTTCTGTCCTTGCTCTGGCCTCGTTCTGGCCTCGTTCTCGCTTCATTCTGTCCTCATTCTGTCTTCGTTCTGTCCTTGCTCTGGCCTCATTCTGGCCTCGTTCTCGCTTCATTCTGTCCTCATTCTGGCCTCGTTCTCGCTTCATTCTGGCCTCGTTCTCGCTACATTCTGGTCTTGTCCTGTCTTCATCATTTCCTTGTCCTGACCTCGTTCTGGCCTCGTTCTAGCATCATTCTGTCCTCATTCTGGTCTCGTTCTGGCCTTGTTCTGGTCTCATTCTGTCCTCGTTCTGGCCTCATTCTCGTTTCATTCTGTCCTCATTCTGTCCTTGTTCTGGCCTCGTTCTCGCTTCATTCTGTCCTCATTCTGTCTTCGTTCTGTCCTTGCTCTGGCCTCGTTCTGGCCTCGTTCTCGCTTCATTCTGTCCTCATTCTGGTCTCGTTCTGGCCTTGTTTTGGTCTCATTCTGTACTCAATATAAGAATAAGGCTGCACATCAAACTTAGATAATGGTATAATGCCTCAAGCATATGGAAAAATATTGGAATATACAATGAAAAATGCTACTTGCTAATTTGAACATGTGAATAATGAATTGCATACCTGCTATGAATATTAGGAAAAAGGAGATATTTAGCAATTGCATTGATCAATGTAACTGAGCCCCAAAACCTCGTCAAGGTACATCTCTATATTGGGGTCCCTAGCTCTGTGACCCTAACTGTGTGTCATCTCATTGCAATTAAAAACTGCTATGGGTGGAGAGGGGTAACTAAGGACTTTCTTATATAGGAGATGGAAAAAACATGGCCGAAAGGGGCGGAGCTGTGTTCACATTCAGAAAAAAAACTACATATAACTGAATAGGATAACTGAAGTGAGCACTAATATATATATATGAGTGCAAGCCAAAAATACATACTATATATAAGAATAAGGCTGCACATCAAACTTAGATAATGGTATAATGCCTCAAGCATATGGAAAAATATTGGAATATACAATGAAAAATGCTACTTGCTAATTTTTGGCTTGCACTCATATATATATATATTAGTGCTCACTTCAGTTATCCTATTCAGTTATATGTAGTTTTTTTTCTGAATGTGAACACAGCTCCGCCCCTTTCGGCCATGTTTTTTCCATCTCCTATATAAGAAAGTCCTTAGTTACCCCTCTCCACCCATAGCAGTTTTTAATTGCAATGAGATGACACACAGTTAGGGTCACAGAGCTAGGGACCCCAATATAGAGATGTACCTTGACGAGGTTTTGGGGCTCAGTTACATTGATCAATGCAATTGCTAAATATCTCCTTTTTCCTAATATTCATAGCAGGTATGCAATTCATTATTCACATGTTCAAATTAGCAAGTAGCATTTTTCATTGTATATTCCAATATTTTTCCATATGCTTGAGGCATTATACCATTATCTAAGTTTGATGTGCAGCCTTATTCTTATATATAGTATGTATTTTTGGCTTGCACTCATATATATATATTAGTGCTCACTTCAGTTATCCTATTCAGTTATATGTAGTTTTTTTTCTGAATGTGAACACAGCTCCGCCCCTTTCGGCCATGTTTTTTCCATCTCCTATATAAGAAAGTCCTTAGTTACCCCTCTCCACCCATAGCAGTTTTTAATTGCAATGAGATGACACACAGTTAGGGTCACAGAGCTAGGGACCCCAATATAGAGATGTACCTTGACGAGGTTTTGGGGCTCAGTTACATTGATCAATGCAATTGCTAAATATCTCCTTTTTCCTAATATTCATAGCAGGTATGCAATTCATTATTCACATGTTCAAATTAGCAAGTAGCATTTTTCATTGTATATTCCAATATTTTTCCATATGCTTGAGGCATTATACCATTATCTAAGTTTGATGTGCAGCCTTATTCTTATATATAGTATGTATTTTTGGCTTGCACTCATATATATATATATTAGTGCTCACTTCAGTTATCCTATTCAGTTATATGTAGTTTTTTTTCTGAATGTGAACACAGCTCCGCCCCTTTCGGCCATGTTTTTTCCATCTCCTATATAAGAAAGTCCTTAGTTACCCCTCTCCACCCATAGCAGTTTTTAATTGCAATGAGATGACACACAGTTAGGGTCACAGAGCTAGGGACCCCAATATAGAGATGTACCTTGACGAGGTTTTGGGGCTCAGTTACATTGATCAATGCAATTGCTAAATATCTCCTTTTTCCTAATATTCATAGCAGGTATGCAATTCATTATTCACATGTTCAAATTAGCAAGTAGCATTTTTCATTGTATATTCCAATATTTTTCCATATGCTTGAGGCATTATACCATTATCTAAGTTTGATGTGCAGCCTTATTCTTATATATAGTATGTATTTTTGGCTTGCACTCATATATATATATTAGTGCTCACTTCAGTTATCCTATTCAGTTATATGTAGTTTTTTTTCTGAATGTGAACACAGCTCCGCCCCTTTCGGCCATGTTTTTTCCATCTCCTATATAAGAAAGTCCTTAGTTACCCCTCTCCACCCATAGCAGTTTTTAATTGCAATGAGATGACACACAGTTAGGGTCACAGAGCTAGGGACCCCAATATAGAGATGTACCTTGACGAGGTTTTGGGGCTCAGTTACATTGATCAATGCAATTGCTAAATATCTCCTTTTTCCTAATATTCATAGCAGGTATGCAATTCATTATTCACATGTTCAAATTAGCAAGTAGCATTTTTCATTGTATATTCCAATATTTTTCCATATGCTTGAGGCATTATACCATTATCTAAGTTTGATGTGCAGCCTTATTCTTATATATAGTATGTATTTTTGGCTTGCACTCATATATATATATTAGTGCTCACTTCAGTTATCCTATTCAGTTATATGTAGTTTTTTTTCTGAATGTGAACACAGCTCCGCCCCTTTCGGCCATGTTTTTTCCATCTCCTATATAAGAAAGTCCTTAGTTACCCCTCTCCACCCATAGCAGTTTTTAATTGCAATGAGATGACACACAGTTAGGGTCACAGAGCTAGGGACCCCAATATAGAGATGTACCTTGACGAGGTTTTGGGGCTCAGTTACATTGATCAATGCAATTGCTAAATATCTCCTTTTTCCTAATATTCATAGCAGGTATGCAATTCATTATTCACATGTTCAAATTAGCAAGTAGCATTTTTCATTGTATATTCCAATATTTTTCCATATGCTTGAGGCATTATACCATTATCTAAGTTTGATGTGCAGCCTTATTCTTATATATAGTATGTATTTTTGGCTTGCACTCATATATATATATTAGTGCTCACTTCAGTTATCCTATTCAGTCATTCTGTACTCATTCTGTCCTCGTTCTGGCGTCGTTCTCGCTTCATTCTGTCCTCATTCTGTCCTCGCTCTGTCCTTGCTCTGGCCTCGTTCTGGCCTCGTTCTCGATTCATTCTGTCCTCATTCTGGTCTTGTCCTGACCTCGTTCTGGTCTCATTCTGGCCTCGTTCTGGCCTTGTTCTCGCTTCATTCTGTCCTCATTCTGGTCTCGTTCTGGTCTTGTTTTGGTCTCATTCTGTCCTCATTCTGTCCTCGTTCTGGCCTCGTTCTCGCTTCATTCTGTCCTCGTTCTGTCCTTGCTCTGGCCTCGTTCTGGCCTCGTTCTCGCTTCATTCTGTCCTCATTCTGGTCTTGTCCTGACCTCGTTCTGGTCTCATTCTGTCCTCGTTCTCGCTTCATTCTGTCCTCATTCTGGTCTTGTCCTGACCTCGTTCTGGTCTCATTCTGTCCTCGTTCTGGCCTCGTTCTCGCTTCATTCTGTCCTCATTCTGGTCTTGTCCTGACCTCGTTCTGGTCTCATTCTGTCCTCGTTCTGGCTTCGTTCTTGCTTCATTCTGTCCTCATTCTGGTCTTGTCCTGACCTCGTTCTGGTCTCATTCTGTCCTCGTTCTGGCCTCGTTCTCGCTTCATTCTGTCCTCATTCTGGTCTTGTCCTGACCTCGTTCTGGTCTCATTCTGTCCTCGTTCTGGCCTCATTCTTGCTTCATTCTGTCCTCATTCTGGTCTTGTCCTGACCTCGTTCTGGTCTCATTCTGTCCTCGTTCTCGCTTCATTCTGTCCTCATTCTGGTCTTGTCCTGACCTCGTTCTGGTCTCATTCTGTCCTCGTTCTGGCCTCGTTCTCGCTTCATTCTGTCCTCATTCTGGTCTTGTCCTGACCTCGTTCTGGTCTCATTCTGTCCTCGTTCTGGCCTCATTCTTGCTTCATTCTGTCCTCATTCTGGTCTTGTCCTGACCTCGTTCTGGTCTCATTCTGTCCTCGTTCTGGCCTCGTTCTCGCTTCATTCTGTCCTCATTCTGGTCTTGTCCTCACCATTTCCTTGTCCTGACCTCGTTCTGGTCTCGTTCTGTCCTCATTGTGGTCTGATTCTGGCCTGGGCCTGGTTCAGGCGTCTCCCTGGCCCTGGCTTTGTGAGTTGCATTGGGACCTTATGACTCATGGCCAGTGAGAAGTTACAGTCACAAGTCAGCACCAAAAAGTGAAGACGCTGGAAGGTGAGTATATGACAGAGGTCAGGGGGCTTAGATTTAAAGCGCCACTCCAGTGCCGAAAAAAAAAGGCTCTAGTGGTGCTAATATTAATATTTTAATAGACTGGAGTAATATCACTAGGTGGTAAAATATTTCCCAATGTTCTGTCCCTTTTTACCGCAATCCTCCAAGCAACAGCCAGAATCTTACAGGGATTTCCATCTTCCTATAAATTCAGGAGACGTTTCTAGAATAGATTTCTAATTTAGCTAAAGTTGCATCGAAATGGGATAACCCCCCCACCCCTCCCCCCACCACCCCCCCGACCTTCTGAGACTCTGTTAGTTATACCCCCGGCTCAATGGTGAAAGCACAGATTAGAACACATGATTCTTAACCCCTTACGACCTGTTTGGCTTTTTAAGGTGGTAGTATAAGGATTAGTTGGGTCTTTTTTCCCCCGGGCAGAGGTTCAGCTGGTCGTCCTAGCCTCGTACCTCGTACCTTGTGACTTGTTCCCCTGACACCTGGATGTCTGTGCCCCTGTATAAGGCTGGGTGATGCATGTTCTTGTTTTTGTGTTTCATCTTATATAACAGTCATCAGATGTCTCCTGTGATGACCTAGAGGCGCTGATCTCTGATCACACGCCGCTATCTCCGCCGTCAGCTGCTTCTCACACTCTATGACCAGCATCCTGTCCTATCCCAAAAAAAAAAAAACTTTACAAAAGTTCTCACCCAACTTTCTCCAGTTTTGTTGGTAATTCTCGGACGTCCTGAGCTCCTTAGTGGCTTATAGGCAACATCCAGAACACAGAGTAGAGATGAGCAAATCTTCTGAAATGAGAATTTTTCGGGTTCGACAATATTTTCTACAAAAAGGTTGATTTGCAGAAATTGAAATTGTTGTGAATCACTATGATGGAAAATCTCCAATTGCCCTGACAACACGTGTGTAACCCTCTGATGGATGGTATCCAGCCACTAGTATTAGCCCATTTAATAAAACAGTGCCCTGATAGACTTCATGTTTTAAAGTTAAAAATTGATCCAAAAATGATACCTCTTAATCATTTGTGATCAGGCAGATCATTTTGTGAAGAATACTGACTCATACTAACAGTGTCGCTGTCAGAGGTCACATCATCCTGCTGTGACGGAGACTGACTCAAACTGACTGTGTCGCTGTTAAAGGTCACATCATCCTGCTGTGACTGACTTATACTGACAGTGTCGCTGTCAGAGGTTACGTCATCCTGCTGCGACTGACTCAAAATGACAGTGCGCTATCAGAGGTAACATCATCCATGTACGGTTCCATTTGCGTTTTGCAAGGACGAGTGTAATCTGATTAAACATCAGATTGCACTCGCACCAATGCAAAACTATGAGGCATGAGAAATGAATTGCAGCATGCTGTGTTTGGCAGCGATTCTCGGCTCACACACCCCCATACAAGTCTATGGGAGCGTGTGAAACATCGTACTGCACTCGCATGTCATCCGAGTGCAGTGTGATGTACACAGAGACAGGCAGCGGAGGAGATGGGGAGAAAGTGATCCCTCCCTCTTCTCTGCAGCCGTGATATGATTGCAAGATCGCATAACAGTCGCATGACCCTCGGCTGACGCTCGCAGTAGAGGGTCATTAGCATATCGATTCCGATGCTCTTGCATTGGAAGGTATGCACAAGTGGAACCGAACCCAAACTGACAGTGTCCCTGTCAGAGATAACATCATCCTGCTGTGACTCAGACTGACTCAAACTGACAGTGTCGCTGTCAGAGGTAACATCATCCTGCTGTGACTCAGACTGACTCAAACTGACAGTGTCGTTGTCAGAGGTAACATCCTGCTATGATTGAGACTGACTCAAACTGACATTGTCGCTGTCAGAGATAACATTTTCCTGTTGTGACTGAGACAAGTGTTTGCAATATATTCCACAACACCATCCGCTTCTTCCACACTACTGTGCTTTCCAGAAGTAAAGGAGGCCAATTGTGACCTGTGTTTGGTATTACTATTG
>NC_134362.1:17937457-17977457 GCF_048569485.1 Anomaloglossus baeobatrachus
TCCGGACTTGTCTTCCATGGCTGCAGCATCTCCAGACTTGTCTTCCATGGCTGCAGCATCTCCAGACTTGTCTTCCATGGCTGCAGCATCTCCAGACTTGTCTCCAATGGCTGCAGCATCTCCGGACTTGTCTCCAATGGCTGCAGCATCTCCAGACTTGTCTCCAATGGCTGCAGCATCTCCGGACTTGTCTTCCATGGCTGCAGCATCTCCAGACTTGTCTTCCATGGCTGCAGCATCTCCAGACTTGTCTTCCATGGCTGCAGCATCTCCAGAATTGTCTCCCATGACTGCAGCATCTCCAGACTTGTCATCCATGGCTGCAGCATCCCTGGACTTTTCTGCTATGGCTACAGCATCTCCAGACTTGAATTCCAAGGCTGCGACATCTCCAGACTTGTCTCCAGAGCCTGCAGCATCTCCGGACTTGTCTCACATGGCAGTATCATCTCCGGACTTGTCTCACATGGCAGTATCATCTCTAGACTTGTCTTCCATGGCTACAGCGTCTCCGGACTTGAATTCCAAGGCTGCGGCATCTCCAGACTTGTCTCCCAATGAGCACATCTGGGACGTCATTGGTCGGTGCTTACACAGGAGCTGCCAGCAGTGGATTTTGATGATTTGTACAACTGCAGTCAGTGGCAGAACAGTCCTCAGACGACCATTAATAACCTCACTGATTTCCGCATGTGGCGCTCATTCTCCAGACTGAATAAATCTAGAAGTTTTGAAAAATGTTGCTTTAATTCCACCATCACTTGCAGATCAGTGACGTCTCCACCCTGTGATTTCCTTTTTCCACCGCTTTTCCTTCTTGGTGTAAGGCTCCTTTCACACGTCAGTGATTCTGAGACGTTTGTGCTTTTTTTTTAAACGTACCAGAATCACTGACATACGCAGACCCATTATAATGAATGGGTCTGCTCACACGTCAGTGATTTGTCACTGCACGTGTCTCCGTGCGGCGTACCCGCGTGTGCGTGATTGCCGCACGGAGACATGTCCATTTTTTTCTGGCATGACTGATATCCCACGGACCACGCAGTGGTGTGGTCCGTGAAACACGTGCCAGAAAAAAACGTGCATTCAAAATAATAAACATTTTTACTCACCCGGCGTCCAGCGATGTCCTCTGCAGCCCGTGCAGCCTGCTGCTTCTGAGCCGGCTGATTACTGTCGCGCATATTCATGATGCACGACACAGCCAACCCAGAAGCAGCTGCTGCGGGGGTCAGCGCCGGCCGGATGCTGCACCGCGGGAGCGATCAGCACCATGGAGAGCGGGAGCGCGCACAGGTGAGTTAATGTCTAAGTGCAATCACGGGCCACGGAGAACGGAGCCCGCATTGCACTTAGACAACCCACGTGTGCCGTGATTCACGGCACACGGAGGGACATGTGCGTGTTTTACACGCCAGTGAAAAACGTCAGTGGTTTTCACTGACGTGTGAAACGGGCCTAAGTGGAATCTTGAGGCGTGTGAAGCTGCTGAACTCAGAGACCTGTGCATTGTGTCCCCCTAGTGGTGGCTGGAGGGAAATGCAAAGACCCCAGAAGCAGCTTATGTTGGGGGTCCGGCTCACCCACTGGGCCCCTCAATGATCTAATATTAACAGATGGTCCTGTCTACATAAAAATGCTCATTGCCTGGGTGAGGAAGGGCTCTGATATTTGCCGTTTTGATTATGCACGCTCATCATGTGCCAATCTCACTGTTTTTAAGATCTCTGCTTCCGGTCAAAGAATAGAAGCCTCATTAAAATGTTGTAAATCCTGCGCCTGTTCGCAGCTGAGGTTTTGTTTTTCTATTGTGTCCAGCCTACCCTGTGACTAAATAGTCCAGACCGATACATTTACTGAACTAACACATTGCAACAAACGATCAGGACGGGAGAAACATTGATGCACCCATGGATTTAGCTCACAGGGAATTTTCTACACTGGATACAATTGTAGCAAACCCTCAGCTGCGAAACTTAATTTTGCAAAGTGAAAACCCAAGAACGACACTGCGCTGCAGGTTGTTAAATAGATTTATTTGTTTTTTTTTTGCATAAAAATATTATCGACAACTTTATATTCACATTTATACAAACATTTACACTGTGTCTATGGGGAAGTCGGACCCCCGGGGATGGGGGCTTAGGCGGATTGTCATTGAAGTTGGCATTGCTGGGTGCAACATATGGGATTTATAAGGTAGTCGGTACAACTATTAACATAAGTGATATACTGAGGGTGAAAGGGGCAGCGAGAGGTGAAGATTATAGGGGAACTACAGTAAAAAAGGAGGTGCCCCCACCATTATAATGGTGCCTTCACTGTAGGAAAATAAGCAGCACAGCCTGCAATACCTGACACAACCTGTGGGCAGGGGTGGCGCTGTTTTTGCAAGAAAGAAGCCATGTTTTTCTTAATTCTGTACAATCCCTTTAATTTGGGATTTAATACAATCCCTTTAAATTGGGATTTAATAGGATATGTGGCGTTCACGGCACCAGACAGCCGTTCCATGAAGGCTCCTGAGATCTAGATCTGGACCGTCAATGTCGGAAGGATATAAATATCGAGTGCATTTTACATGGGTGATTATGGAGACGGGATAGAGGTTCTCCCAAAAGAGACGCCGCCATTTCTGGTCCCTTGTTTGCAGCAGATAGGTGACTGTCCGCGCACGGTCGCACTCCAATACAGCGAATGGGAAATACTAAGATAAGAGCGAGTGCCCTGATGTTCACGACGCCCATCGGTGGCCGTTTATCCTCCAGGGGTGGGATCCCATATTTGGGGATGTTATGGTGGACCATCACCGACCAGATACTTATGGTTTATCCAATTGTTATAATATCAAGGGGGTCTCGATTTGGTTAAATCCAGGAAAGTGATCGATGACCTTTACAGGTCAAGGAGAGAAGATATGATAAAAGCCTATCCTCACCGGTCCTGCAGCCGCAGCTCCCCACTGAGTCCTCCGCTCGCGCTCTCCACTGGACAGTCACATTGGGCGTTGTTCACATTGATGAGCTGCGTTGTATCCAGCATTAATGCACTGAGAAGCCATACTGAGCGAATGGAGGACCCGGTAAAGGGGGGGGGGAGCGGGGGAGGGGGCTTAAGCTTTTATTATCCTTTATCCCCTTCTTTATTCTCCCTTCAATTTGGGCAAATTTTGCCAAATCGAATATTCCGCCGGATGAGAGTAAATCTGCCCGCAGCGAATCTCCGATAAGGTCCAATATAAATGGCGGCCAGGACAATAGCTGTGGGGGATGGGGGTGGGGTGGGGGGGGGGGAGTCCACATTTTGGGTTGTTCTTGCGTTGTGGCGGGTGATCCGGTGATTTTGAGTAATTGGGTTAATACTGACGACTACTCCTGCAACGAGTTCAAGTTCTGCACGAAGAGAACAGACGATCCGTCCTCTGCCGGTAACGTAGAAAGTTGATTCATGGAATCTACACGAATTGCCCCTCGGCGGCCCATGGATGGATCGGTCAGTACGATGCGGCGCGGTGCCACCCATAGGCGTTTTTGCCAAACTTGTAGACCAGTCGCCTATCTACTCGCTCCAGGATCCCCGTCTTGTAGTAATGTCTGCAAAGAAATTAGAGGTAAAGGACGAAGGAAGACTTTCTATTAGAGACGAAAAGCGGCAGCAAATATCATAGGACCAAATAATATTTCCATCTAGATGCATAAATAACACCGCTATACAGTGCAGCAAACTAATATACTGCACAGTGAGCAGGTAGTGAGGGGCAGGGGCCTTAGAGGGATTGTCCAGGAGGCGCCAAAAGAGGCCGAACAACAGAATATGCTCTAAAATAAGAAAACTTATCTGTTTAATCCCCCTCCGTTACACAGCTGCCTCATGTGTGATCCCCGATGACTCTGCAGTGATGACATCACATCCATCACTCACATGACCACTGCAGCCCATCACTCACATACTGGATGCAGCCCATCACTTACATGACCACTGCAGCCCATCACTCACATGCCCGCCGCAGCCCATCACTCACATGACCACTGCAGTCCATCACTCACATGACCACTGCAGTCCATCACTCACATGACCACTGCAGTCCATCACTCACATGCCCGCTGCAGTCCATCACTCACATGCCCGCCGCAGCCCATCACTCACATGCCCGCCGTAGCCCATCACTCACATGACCTCTGCAGTCCACATGCTGGCTACAGTCCATCAGTCACATGCCCGTTGCAGCCTATCACTCACATGCCCGCTGCAGCCAATCACTCATACCGGCAACAGCCCATCAGTCTCATGCCTGCTGCAGCCCATCACTCACATTAACGCTGCAGCCCATCACTTAGATGCCTGCTGCAGCCAATCACTCACATGCTAGGTGCAGCCAATTACTCACATGCCTGCTGCAGCCCATCACTCACATGCTAGGTGCAGCCAATTACTCACATGCCCGCTGCAGCCCATCACTCACATGCTAGGTGTAGCCAATTACTCACATGCCCGCTGCAGCCCATCAATCACATGCTAGGTGCAGCCAATTACTCACATGCCCGCTGCAGCCCATCAATCACATGCTAGGTGTAGCCAATTACTCACATGCCTGCTGCAGCCCATCACTCACATGCTAGGTGCAGCCAATTACTCACATGCGCGCTGTAGCCCATGACTTACATGCTAGGTGCAGCCAATTACTCATATGCCCGCTGCAGCCCATCACTCACATGCTAGGTGCAGCCAATTACTCACATGCGCGCTGTAGCCCATCACTCACATGCTAGGTGCAGCCAATTACTCACATGCCCGCTGCAGCCCATCACTCACATGCTAGGTGCAGCCAATTACTCACATGCCCGCTGCAACCCATCACTCACATGCTAGGTGCAGCCAATTACATGCCCGCTGCAGCCCATCACTCACATGCTAGGTGCAGCCAATTACTCACATGCCCGCTGCAGCCCATCACTCACATGCTAGGTGCAGCCAATTACATGCCCGCTGCAGCCCATCACTCACATGCTAGGTGCAGCCAATTACTCACATGCCCGCTGCAGCCCATCACTCACATGCTAGGTGCAGCCAATTACTCACATGCCCGCTGCAACCCATCACTCACATGCTAGGTGCAGCCAATTACTCACATGCCCGCTGCAACCCATCACTCACATGCTAGGTGCAGCCAATTACTCACATGCCTGCTGCAGCCCATCACTCACATGCTAGGTGCAGCCAATTACTCACATGCCCGCTGCAGCCCATCACTCACATGCTAGGTGCAGCTTGTTACTCATCACCATCAGTGAGACTTGTATGTATAGCATGCGACTGCTGCGGCCCGTGATATATAGTCACGTGATGCCATCGCTGCAGGACCAGTGGGCAAGTTTTTGAAAATCCCTTTAATACCATCATACAGAGACGAAATAACATCACACATACATAATAACCTACAATCTCTAAATAATGCTGCTATAAAAGCAATATTAAAAGTAAGTGGTTCTGCTGATGAGGCCTGGGCCTAAGGCGGCCGTGTGCCAGGGGAGTCAATGTAAAATACGTTGAAATATATGGTCACTTGTGACTTTCCATGGAATAACGGGTACATTTATAGTAGGTACGAGAAGGGGGTAATAAATCATCAGCACCCACCTCAACGCCCGGCTGAGCTTCTCATAGTTCATCCTGTCGTTCCGCTTCCTCTGACCCCACATGCGTGCCAGGGCCTCGGACTTCACCACCCGGAATATTCCCTGCTCCCGGTCCTCCCAGTCCAAGATGCCGTCATTCTGCTCTGGTGACAGGAGGAGATCACGGAGGAATTCCCACAAATGTGAACTGTGCATGCCTGGAACATAGGAGGAACACACAACCTCCATTATGGGGATGTCTATCCTGGATGGAGGGAGGTAGAGCGGAGTTCAGCTCCTCACCTCACTGGTTACATTATTGGAGGGGTGTAGAGCGGAGTTCAGCTCCTCACCTCACTGGTTACATTATTGGAGGGGTGTAGAGCGGAGTTCAGCTCCTCACCTCACTGGTTACATTAATGGAGGGGTGTAGAGCGGAGTTCAGCTCCTCACCTCACTGGTTACATTAATGGAGGGGTGTAGAGCGAGTTCAGCTCCTCACCTCACTGGTTACATTAATGGAGGGGTGTAGAGGGGAGTTCATCTCCTCACCTCACTGGTTACATTAATGGAGGGGTGTAGAGCGAGTTCAGCTCCTCACCTCACTGGTTACATTAATGGAGGGGGGTAGAGTGGAGTTCAGCTCCTCACCTCACTGGTTACATTATTGGAGGGGTGTAGAGCGGAGTTCAGCTCCTCACCTCACTGGTTACATTATTGGAGGGGCGTAGAGCGGAGTTCAGCTCCTCACCTCACTGGTTACATTATTGGAGGGGTGTAGAGCGGAGTTCAGCTTCTCACCTCACTGGTTACATTATTGGAGGGGTGTAGAGCGAGTTTAGCTCCTCACCTCACTGGTTACATTAATGGAGGGGTGTAGAGCGGAGTTCAGCTCCTCACCTCACTGGTTACATTAATGGAGGGGTGTAGAGCGGAGTTCAGCTCCTCACCTCACTGGTTACATTAATGGAGGGGTGTAGAGCAGAGTTCAGCTCCTCACCTCACTGGTTACATTAATGGAGGGGTGTAGAGCGAGTTCAGCTCCTCACCTCACTGGTTACATAATTGGAGGGGTTTAGAGCAGAGTTCAGCTCCTCACCTCACTGGTTACATTAATGGAGGGGTGTAGAGCAGAGTTCAGCTCCTCACCTCACTGGTTACATTATGGAGGGGTGTAGAGTGGAGTTCAGCTCCTCACCTCACTGGTTACATTAATGGAGGGGTGTAGAGCAGAGTTCAGCTCCTCACCTCGCTGGTTACATTAATGGAGGGGTGTAGATCGGAGTTCAGCTCCTCACCTCACTGGTTACATTAATGGAGGGGTGTAGAGCGAGTTCAGCTCCTCACCTCACTGGTTACATTAATGGAGGGGTGTACAGCGAGTTCAGCTCCTCACCTCACTGGTTACATTAATGGAGGGGTGTAGAGCGAGTTCAGCTCCTCACCTCACTGGTTACATTAATGGAGGGGTGTACAGCGAGTTCAGCTCTTACCAGGCCGCTGCTGGGTGGAAGATCTGATTTTTTTCACTGGTTCTGATTTGACATAAACTTTATCTTCACCTAAAATATAAATAACAAATAATTGAATGAATAAAGAAATACAACAATTCAGCGATTTGTCACTTGTGCACATGTATACTGCATCCGCACAAATCCAGCCGCCATGCTTTTCTTCCTCCGGGTAATGCATCATTAATTCCAAAATGTGGTTGTTACCAGTCTCTTTTGTTGAGGCGACATGACCCTGTGGGTTATCGGTTACATCCGGTTGTCATACATTTCCAGGAGGAATAATAGAGGAGCGTCCAGCATACATTTCCACTACATGAATTTGTCAAAAATTCCAAACGCATCACTTACGGTCCGCGCTCTGCGATGGCGGCGTCTCCTCTGTATTAACCGGTAATGGAAGGCCTGGGGGGGGAATATAAGCCGGAGATAGGTCAGGTAGCTCATAATGACTTAAAGAAAAACGGAAAAAAAAAATTGAGAGATCCAATATTAGGGATCTGTTCACATTGCTGACAAAATCTGCAGAACGAAAAAGCGCTGCACAATAAAAAAGCAACAAAATGAGTAAAGGTCATCCGTTGGTGGCAGACACTTTCCGCACATATGATGTCAGTTTGCAGGGGCAGAACGATCACGGTGGCAGGGGACGCGCGACCTCAGCACTTGCTTCAGCTGGATGTGCATGTGAGTGCGCACATCCACCTGAAATGTATTGCAGCACTGACACCCCTCTGGTCCCTGGGCTGTAAATTGCAGTGGCTCGGTGTCACAGAAGACTGCAGCCGGCTCTAGGACTAACACATGTGTTGGCTGCTTAAGAAAATGCATATTCACTGCTCTTCCCACCCACCTTTTTCCACTGAAGCCAGTACTGAGAGGTGGGAGGGCTTATGGGCGTGGAGAGTAGTAATAGCTGCAGAATGATCACCCGGCTGATGGCTTTCTGCATCTGCCAAAAATATGGATGGGGCCATATACCATGATGGGGGACAAAGATGCAAGCATGGGATGGGAAAGGGATGGGAAGAGGCTCTTTCCCTCAGCACCCAGCTTTCCCATGCTCTCCTATACATCTTTAACTCAGCACCTAGCACCCAGCTTTCCCATGCTCTCTTTTACATCTTTAACTCAGCACCCAGCTTTCCCATGCTGTCCTATACATCTTTAACTCAGCACCCAGCTTTCCCATGCTCTCCTATACATCTTTAACTCAGCACCCAGCTTTTCCATGCTCTCTTATACGTCTTTAACTCAGCACCCAGCTTTCCCATGCTCTCCTATACATCTTTAACTCAGCACCTAGCACCCAGCTTTCCCATGCTGTCCTATACATATTTAACTCAGCACCCAGCTTTCCCATGCTCTCCTATACATCTTTAACTCAGCACCCAGCTTTCCCATGCTCTCTTATACGTCTTTAACTCAGCACCCAGCTTTCCCATGCTCTCCTATACATCTTTAACTCAGCACCCAGCTTTCCCATGCTCTCCTATACATCTTTAACTCAGCACCCAGCTTTCCCATGCTCTCCTATACATCTTTAACTCAGCACCCAGCTTTCCCATGCTCTAGTATACATCTTTAACTCAGCACCCAGCTTTCCCATGCTCTCTTATACATCTTTAACTCAGCACCCAACTTTCAATTGCTCTGATATCCCTCGGCATCCAGATTTTCTATATTCTGATATCAATTTTGTCCTTAGCACCCAGCTTTCCCATCCTCTGCTATACATCTTTCTCTTAGTACTCAACTTTCCCATGTTTTGCTATACATCTTTCCTTCAGCACCCAGCTTTCCCATGCTTTAATATCAAGGGCAAGCTGGGTGCTGAAAGAAAGATGTATAGAAGAGCATTGGAAAGCTGGGTGCTGAGGACAAGATGGATATCACAACATAGAAAACTGGGTGCTGAGGAAAAGAGCCAAGTGTCAGTGTAATCATCCTGTACCCCAAGGGCGGGGACAGAGGGGGAGGGCCTTGTCCAAATTTTGCAGCGGGGCCCATTGAACTCTAGTTGCACCACTGTCAATTTGTACATTCGGAAAATTTCAATTTTTGATTATTTTGTGGTCCTTGGATGGACCCTGTCTTTAGTTATTTTTTTTCTCGGGGGACATCCTTTCTTACCATGCGTTCGGACTTCTTGCAGGAGGCTGTAGATGAAGTGGCCGCACGCTCCCGCAGCCTCGGCGAAGTCTTCTTTGCTCATGTTACAAAGCTCCATCCCGGTGACGTTGAACTTGGAGAAGGGGATGCAGGCGGCGTCCAGCTTGTGCTCGTCACAGCAGAACTGGAGCCATTCACACACGTGGTGCTTGGTCCAATGCTCTGGGGGTAACGACGACCAAAGGGTGAGGACATCTGCCAAGAAGGAAACAACATAAGTCATGATCCCAACGACCGGACTTTCCAAATAAGAACGAGCTCCTCTGTGTTACTAATGGATGGACTTACAGGAATGAAATAAGAAGAGAGTATGGACATTTTCTTAAAAACGACCATGCCATAAATATGTAATTGTTTCTACCCAGTGTAAACGCCGCTGTTCTCCTGAATCCGATAATATATTTCCTTTGTCCCTGCCCCTCTCTGTTCCTGAGATATGGCCCCTTCTTCTCTGTATATGGTGTTAGCCAAGTAGGCGTGGTCCTAGATTCTTCCCTGACTTTTCTTGTAAACCCCACCCACTTGATAACAAGACTAGTTTTATATATATATATATATATATATATATATATATACATATATATATGGAAGAGGAGGCCATATTTCAGGAATGCAGAGGCGCAGGAACAAAAGAAAAGCAACAATGGAGTTGTGGCGCCCTGGACTAGCCAGGTTGTCACAGGTACTGCAACAACACACCCCACACCCCGAGATAGGCACATCAGCCAGACACAAAATCCTTGTTGCCTCCCTCCAGGGGCTGATGTCCACACCAGGTGGGGTGGAGCCAGGCGGTTGGCCCCACCCACTGAGGAGTTCACAGTCCTAGAAGCGGGAAAGGAAGGCAGTTCAGTAAGGGAGGTCAAAGAGTGAGGAGTAAAGTGGTAGTAGAGGAGCATACTGACCGTGTCCGGGTACGTGGCCCGGGCACCAAGAGCAAGGTTGGCAGACGGTGGTGGCCGTCTGCAGGAGAGGCAGATCAACGCGGAACCGTAGGACCGGGGACGGGCGGTGGCCCGCCGGTACCGAACCGGGGAGCGAAGTGAAGCCAGCACAAACCGGCAGGGCCTGCGGACCCCGACCAGGCTTGGAGTCGCCGTTAAACAGGACAAATCCGTTAGTGACCGGGACCCCAGGGGTTTCCAAACAGCCAAGACCCGATTGAAGGCAACCGTCCAAACAGCGAAAGGGAAATACAGCTACCGCCACAGCTAGAGTTCCCAGGGCCAGAGCCTGCGGGCAAAAGGGCTCCTCCGGCACATATACACGCTGGGGAGCGGGTTACCGGTGGGAAGCCATCGGGACCGAAGTTACACAAAAGGTGCAGGGAAAGGCAGCCACCACCAACCGTCCGGGAGAAACCACAGCAGCCGGCTGCGGGACCCGTCCATCCAGCCGTTTGTTTTACCAGAGACTCTGCATCTGTTCTTGGCTTAGTGAGTACTACCGTGCCATCCGGTACCGCGCTGTGCAGTCCAAGCGACCCTGCACCTCACCAACCGTGCCTCCCCGCCTCACCTCACCGGGCACCGGGACAACCAACCCCAGTACCCACGGAGGAGGAAACAACATCCCAGCTGCTCCCTGCCATCGCTCCCGGGATCCCCATCACCAGCAGCGGTGGTGCCCAACCTCACCACAACCCGTGGGTGGCGTCACGAACAATAAATCCCCAAACCAAACCACCCCTTTCACTCACGGGCGAGGAGCGCCGCTCGAGTCCCCGGATCCGGCCCACCGCTCGAGCCACCGAGCAGCGGCAGCAGCGCCGGACCCGAGCGTGGTGAGCGCAGCGCCCTCCCCGCCCGTGACAGAGTCAATAGAAAAAAGAGGCCGTGTGTATGTAACTCTTGCCCAAAAGTTGTGGTCACTGGGTCACAGTAAAAGTTAGTAATACATGGACCAGTGGCATGTGCCATATCGGCTCTTACACTTCTGGCTCGGAGAGGGTCTTCCTGTGCAAAGAAGCCCATTCTATAACCTCCATAGGGTTCGTGAACAGAAAACAACCCTTTGATTCTGATAACGATTTGTTGGAATTGAAGCTGATCGCAGTGATCAGCTGTAATCTGTGGAGGAATCTGCAGTAATCCCACAGGTAGAATGTGGTATTACAACATCCCTAAAATGTATGGGCCTGCTGGGTTTTCCAGGATGAGAAACTCTCCATGGGAGGGCCTGCTGGGTCCTTCAGGATGAGGCACGCTCCATGGGAAGGCCTGCTGGGTCCTTCAGGATGAGGCACGCTCCATGGGAGGGCCTGCTGGGTCCTTCAGGATGAGGCACGCTCCATGGGAGGGCCTGCTGGGTCCTTCAGGATGAGGCATGCTCCATGGGAGGGCCTGCTGGGTCCTTCAGGATGAGGCATGCTCCATGGGAAGGCCTGCTGGGTCCTCCAGGATGAGGCATGCTCCATGGGAGGGCCTGCTGGGTCCTTCAGGATGAGGCACGCTCCATGGGAAGGCCTGCTGGGTCCTTCAGGATGAGGCATGCTCCATGGGAGGGCCTGCTGGGTCCTTCAGGATGAGGCACGCTCCATGGGAGGGCCTGCTGGGTCCTTCAGGATGAGGCATGCTCCATGGGAGGGCCTGCTGGGTCCTTCAGGATGAGGCATGCTCCATGGGAAGGCCTACTGGGTCCTTCAGGATGAGGCATGCTCCATGGGAGGGCCTGCTGGGTCCTTCAGGATGAGGCATGCTCCATGGGAGGGCCTGCTGGGTCCTTCAGGATGAGGCACGCTCCATGGGAAGGCCTGCTGGGTCCTTCAGGATGAGGCACGCTCCATGGGAGGGCCTGCTGGGTCCTTCAGGATGAGGCACGCTCCATGGGAGGGCCTGCTGGGTCCTTCAGGATGAGGCACGCTCCATGGGAGGGCCTGCTGGGTCCTTCAGGATGAGGCACGCTCCATGGGAGGGCCTGCTGGGTCCTTCAGGATGAGGCATGCTCCATGGGAGGGCCTGCTGGGTCCTCCAGGATGAGGGACGCTCTATGGGAGTGTGTCGCCCTGGACAAGCCAGGGGCCACAGAGCACAACACCTACACACCCCACACTCCCTGCAGGCACATCAAGGTCAGACACAAAACCCTTGTTGCCTTCCTCCAGGGGCTGATGTCCACACCAGGGGGTGGAGCCAGGCGGTTGGCCCCACCCACCAAGGAGTTCACAGCCCTGGAGGAGGGAAAAGGGAGCAGTTTAGTTTTGACAGTGAAAGTGGAAGGAGGGAAAGTGAGGAGTAGTGAAGTGGCAAGAGAACAGACAGAAGTGAGTCCGGGTGTGTGGCCCGGACGGAGCAGCAAGGTTGGCAGACGGTGGTGACCGTCTGCAGGAGTGGCCTATCGGAGTTTGCCGTAAGGACCGTGGACGGGTGGTGGCCCGGCGGTACCGGACCGGTATACAAGGAGAAGCCAGCACCATTGGCAGGGGCTTTTCGGACCCCGGCAAGGCTTGGAGTCGCCGTGAATTTGCCGAATCCGTTAGTGAAGAGGACCTCTTGGGTTTCCAAACAGTCAAGTCCCGACAGAAGGCAACCGTCCAACCGTGAAGGGGAGACACCGCCACCGCCAAGGGCAACCGTTTCCCAGGACCAGCGCCTGCGGGCAAAAGGGGCTCCTCCGTCCCACATCCAAGTCGGGGAGCGGGTTACCGGTGGGAACCCATCGCAATCAACATAGAACATAGGTGCAGGGAGAGACAGTCACCGCTAACCTGCAGGGAACAACAACACCGCAGCCGTCCGAGGGACCCGTCCATCCAGCCGCTTGTTTTACCGTGAACTGTGTCATCATCATTGGGCTGAGTGAGTACCTCCGTGCCGTGCGGCACAGCGCTGCCCCTGCGACCCTGCACCTCACCAGGCCCCGCAACCCGCCTGCCATCCAGCCCTACCCCATCACCGGGCCCCGGGACAATCAACCCCCTACCCACGGCGTGGAGACATAACAACAAAGCTGCTCCCTGTCACCGCTCCCGGGATCCCCGTCTAGAGCAGCGGTGGTGTCACCAAAATCACCACAACCGTGGGTGGCGTCACGGACAATATCCCCAAAACCCAAACCACCCCTTTTCACTCACGGGCGAGGAGCGCCGCTCGAGTCCCCGGGATCCGGCCCATCGCTCGAGCCACCAAGCAGCAGCAGCCGCAGAGCAGCGGCAGCCGGACCCGGGCAGTGGGAGAGCGCAGCGTCCCCTCCTCCGCCCGCGACAGGAGGGCCTGCTGGGTCCTCCAGTATGAGGGACACTCCATGGGAGGGCCTGCTGGGTCCTCCAGGATGAGGGACACTCCATGGGAGGGCCTGCTGGGTCCTCCAGGATGAGGGACACTCCATGGGAGGGCCTGCTGGGTCCTCCAGGATGAGGGACGCTCCATGGGAGGGCCTGATGGGTCTTCCAGGATGAGTGATGCTGCATAGGAGGGCCTGCTGGGTCCTCCAGGATGAGGGACACTCCATGGGAGGGCCTGCTGGGTCCTCCAGGATGATAAACGCTCCATGGGAGGGCCTGCTGGGTCCTCTAGGATGAGGGACGCTCCATGGGAGGGCCTGCTAGGTCCTCTAGGATGTGGGAAGCTCCATGGGAGGGCCTGCTAGGTCCTCTAGGATGTGGGAAGCTCCATGGTAGGGCCTGCTGGGTCTTCCAAGATGAGGGACGCTCCATGGGAGGGCCTGCTAGGTCCTCTAGGATGTGGGAAGCTCCATGGGAGGGCCTGCTAGGTCCTCTAGGATGTGGGAAGCTCCATGGTAGGGCCTGCTGGGTCTTCCAGAATGAGGGATGCTCCATAAGAGGGCCTGCTAGGTCTTCGAGGTGAGGGTCGCTCGATGGCACAGCGTCAGTCTATTACAGAAGCTTCTCTGGACTTTTCACATCAGTAGACATTTCCACCGTTCCCGGTGTATGTCAGTCTCGTACCGGCTTGCTCGGACCTGCCTTGCTCATTTGCATTTAGTATAAGGGAAATCCCCGAGCGCAGATATAACTTTGCATGTTCGGGCAATAAGGTGATTAATGCAGCAAAGCTTTGATGCCGATGACGGAGCAGCAATTAGAGATGTGTGATAATAATGGCAAAGAAATATTTATTTCCATTGTTTTCCTGGTAGCAAAACGCGATGGCTCATCCATTATTACCATAAAGTGTGACGCGGCCAGGAAGCCGAGCGCTGCCGAAACCTTCTCAAAGAGATTGGATAGGTTGGACAAATATTTTTTTTCCTGGGATAAGCGACGTCAGATGGATGTGGCTCTTATAAAGAATGACTAATGTGAATGAAAGTGTTTTTGGGAAGAAAGTGTCCAACAAAATATAAAGGACAATATAAATCTAAAATAATTGATCAATCGGAAAAAGTATGCAACACTATAACTACAGGTCGGCCATGTCGCCCCTAGGAGAAGTTGCTGTGTTGTTCTGGGTCGAATAGAGAACAAAAGAAAAGGGATAAATGGTTAGATATTAAGTTAAAGGGGGAGGAAAGAGAGCACAGGGGAGAAACCGCACGGGAGAAGAAAGAGCATAGGGGAGAGACTGCACAGGGGGAGAAGAGAGAGCACAGGGGAGAGACCGCACGGGGGGAGAAGAGAGAGCACAGGGGAGAAACCGCACGGGGGAGAAGAAAGAGCATAGGGGAGAGACTGCACAGGGGGAGAAGAGAGAGCACAGGGGAGAGACCGCACGGGGGGAGAAGAGAGAGCACAGGGGAGAAACCGCACGGGGGAGAAGAGAGAGCACAGGGGAGAGACCGCACGGGGGGAGAAGAGAGAGCACAGGGGAGAGACCGCACGGGAGGAGAAGAAAGAGCACAGGGGAGAAACCGCACGGGAGGAAAAGAAAGAGCACAGGGGAGAAACCGCACGGGAGAAGAAAGAGCATAGGGGAGAGACTGCACAGGGGGAGAAGAGAGAGCACAGGGGAGAGACCGCATGGGGGGAGAAGAGAGAGCACAGGGGAGAGACTGCACGGGGGAGAAGAAAGAGCATAGGGGAGAGACTGCACAGGGGGAGAAGAGAGAGCACAGGGGAGAGACTGCACGGGGAGAAGAAAGAGCACAGGGGAGAGACCGCACGGGAGGAGAAGAAAGAGCATAGGGGAGAGACTGCACGGGGGGAGAAGAGAGAGCACAGGGGAGAGACTGCACGGGGAGAAGAAAGAGCACAGGGGAGAAACCGCACGGGAGGAGAAGAAAGAGCACAGGGGAGAAACCGCACGGGAGAAGAAAGAGCATAGGGGAGAGACTGCACAGGGGGAGAAGAGAGAGCACAGGGGAGAGACCGCATGGGGGGAGAAGAGAGAGCACAGGGGAGAGACTGCACGGGGGAGAAGAAAGAGCATAGGGGAGAGACTGCACAGGGGGAGAAGAGAGAGCACAGGGGAGAGACTGCACGGGGAGAAGAAAGAGCACAGGGGAGAGACCGCACGGGAGGAGAAGAAAGAGCATAGGGGAGAGACTGCACGGGGGGAGAAGAGAGAGCACAGGGGAGAAACCGCACGGGGGAGAAGAAAGAGCACAGGGGAGAGACCGCACGGGGGGAGAAGAGAGAGCACAGGGGAGAGACTGCACGGGGGGAGAAGAGAGAGCACAGGGGAGAGACCGCACGGGGGAGAAGAAAGAGCACAGGGGAGAGACCGCACGGGGGGAGAAGAAAGAGCACAGGGGAGAAACCGCACGGGAGGAGAAGAAAGAGCATAGGGGAGAGACTGCACAGGGGGAGAAGAGAGAGCACAGGGGAGAGACTGCACAGGGGGAGAAGAGAGAGCACAGGGGAGAGACCGCACGGGGGAGAAGAGAGAGCACAGGGGAGAGACCGCACGGGGGGAGAAGAGAGAGCACAGGGGAGAAACCGCACGGGAGGAGAAGAAAGAGCATAGGGGAGAGACTGCACAGGGGGAGAAGAAAGAGCACAGGGGAGAAACCGCACGGGAGGAGAAGAAAGAGCATAGGGGAGAGACTGCACAGGGGGAGAAGAGAGAGCACAGGGGAGAGACCGCACGGGGGAGAAGAGAGAGCACAGGGGAGAGACCGCACGGGGGGAAGAGAGAGCACAGGGGAGAGACCGCACGGGGGGAGAAGAGAGAGCACAGGTGAGAGACCGCATAGGAGGAGAAGAGAGAGCACAGGGGAGAGACCGCACGGGGGAGAAGAAAGAGCACAGGCGAGAGACTGCACAGGGGGAGAAGAGAGAGCACAGGGGAGAGACCGCATGGGGGGAGAAGAAAGAGCACATGGGAGAGACCGCATAGGGGGAGAAGAGAGCACTGGGGAGAGACCGCACAGGGGAAGAAGAGAGAGCACAGGTGAGAGACCGCATAGGGGGAGAAGAGAGCACTGGGGAGAGACCACACAGGGGGAGAAGAGAGAGCACGGGGGAGACCGCGCAGGGGGAGAAGAGAGAGCACAGAGGAGGGACCGCATAAGGAAGAAGAGAGAGCACAGGTGAGAGACCGCATAGGGGGAGAAGAGAGCACTGGGGAGAGACCGCATAGGAGGAGAAGAGAGAGCACGGGGGAGACCGCGCAGGGGGAGAAGAGAGAGCACAGAGGAGGGACCGCATAGGGGAGAAGAGAGAGCACTGGTAGAGGGACCGTGCAGGAAGAGAAGAGAGAGCACAGGGGAGGGACCGCACTGGGGGAGAAGAGAGAGCACAGGAGAGGGACCGTGCAGGGAGAGAAGAGAGAGCACAGGGGAGGGACCGCACTGGGGGAGAAGAGAGAGCACAGGGGAGAGACTGCACAGGGGAGAAAAGAGAGCACAAGGGAAAGACCATGAAGGGGGAAAAGAGAGCACAGGAGAGGGACCGCACAGGGAGAGAAGAGAGAGCACAGGGGAGGGACCGCGCAGGGGGAGAAGAAAAGAGAGAGCACAGGGGAGGGACCGCGCAGGGGGAGAAGAAAAGAGAGAGCACAGGGGAGGGACCATGCAGGGGGAGAAGAAAAGAGAGAGCACAGGGGAGGGACCACGCAGGGGGAGAAGAAAAGAGAGAGCACAGGGGAGGGACTGTGCAGGGGGAGAAGAGAGAGCACAGGGGAGGGACTGTGCAGGGGGAGAAGAGAGATCACAGGGGAGGGACTTTGCAGGGGGAGAAGAGAGAGCACAGGGGAGGGACTGTTCAGGGGGAGAAGAGAGAGCACAGGGGAGGGACTGTGCAGAGGTAGAAGAGAGAGCACAGGGGAGGGACTGTGCAGGGGGAGAAGAGAGAGCACAGGGGAGGGACTGTGCAGGGGGAGAAGAGAGAGCACAGGGGAGGGACTGTGCAGAGGTAGAAGAGAGAGCACAGGGGAGGGACTGTGCAGAGGTAGAAGAGAGAGCACAGGGGAGGGACTGTGCAGAGGTAGAAGAGAGAGCACAGGGGAGGGACTGTGCAGAGGTAGAAGAGAGAGCACAGGGGAGAGACTGCAGGGGGAGAAGAGAGAGCACAGGGGAGGGACTGTGCAGAGGTAGAAGAGAGAGCACAGGGGAGGGACTGTGCAGGGGGAGAAGAGAGAGCACAGGGGAGGGACTGTGCAGGGGGAGAAGAGAGAGCACAGGGGAGGGACTGTGCAGGGGGAGAAGAGAGAGCACAGGGGAGGGACTGTGCAGAGGTAGAAGAGAGAGCACAGGGGAGAGACTGTGCAGGGGGAGAAGAGAGAGCACAGGGGAGGGACTGTGCAGAGGTAGAAGAGAGAGCACAGGGGAGAGACTGTGCAGGGGGAGAAGAGAGAGCACAGGGGAGGGACTGTGCAGAGGTAGAATAGAGAGCACAGGGGAGAGACTGTGCAGGGGGAGAAGAGAGAGCACAGGGGAGGGACTGTGCAGAGGTAGAAGAGAGAGCACAGGGGAGGGACTGTGCAGAGGTAGAAGAGAGAGCACAGGGGAGGGACTGTGCAGAGGTAGAATAGAGAGCACAGGGGAGAGACTGTGCAGGGGGAGAAGAGAGAGCACAGGGGAGGCGCTATTGGGTGTTGCCGCCTTGGTATAGGGGGCATAGGGCAGCACTATATGATTCCTCTGGATACACACAGCTGGAGAACAGGTTGAACTAGTTGGCCTTTTTTGCACTTTTGGTATTATTTATATGTACACTCAGGAGGCTGCGGTATGTGACTAGAGCCATATGGCAGCACACTGATCCTCCACAACTCCACCATATGGTGCCGCTGTATGATGCCTCTGTTGAGCACCATATTACGTCATCTGTTGGAGCATATATTACTATACAGTTGCCTAAAAAACACCGCTATGCAGTGTGTTGTGAAAGTCATAAACTGTACAGCGCCAAGATAGCACTCAAATGATACCGCAATACAGTGAGCAAATATACAGAAACACGTCCTGCCCGACGTACGTTCCTGCTGGAGATCGTCAGTATCGGGGTATCGATGGTAATGACAGCACATTTACTAATTACCAGCGGCTCCTGATAATGACTCTTATTTCCAGGAGCCATCGACCTGACTATTAGCCATGACCTGGGCGACCGGCCAAGATCCCGAGCCTAGGTGATGACGCCAGCTGTGAAAATACCGCATGGAGCGCCAGCAATGTGCCGCTATCCAGAAAACATATAATTAAACCCTGATAGTAACACGTATGTGAATAGCCTTAAAATAGCAATGTTGGTCGGGCTGATGAATGCCCTCAGTGACCGGCACCGCAAGATCCGGAAAAAAAGACGTTAACACATACATGGTCCATATGGAAAAGAAAAAGGATGGATGAATAGGTGTGAAATCCAGGAGGCGCGGAGACTGAAGTTTCGCCCGGACCCGCACCTTCAGGGGTTTCAAATTAGTTCTATGACAGATGTGTGATAGATAAAGGGTTTAGGGCAGATTTTGCATTTAAGAAGGTGAACCTATCTCAAGGCGCCAAGTGTTTCATTTAGCCCAAAAACCCTTGGTATATTATCTCTGGACCCCCCTCATGGCATCGGCCTTTACTACCATGTGACAGAGCGGTTGGTGGAGTGGCGCTCACTGATACCAGCGCGTCCTGTAATAGGAGGCACCGGGGAGACAAATTCGTTCCTGACATTTCTTCCTCCTGAATCTTCCCCATCACCTGTGAGTGATATTACTGAGAAGTGGAAGGAAAAGCAGCAACTCAGCCTCGAATGTTATAGAGTGGAGGGCGGAGTGCTGAGGAGCAGAGGGCAGAAGAGTCCCCACCGCTCTGCTGACCCCATAACTGCAGAGTCCAGACCTCCTCTGGTAACATCAGCTACAGCCGTACATCACCAAGCACAATGCCGAGCCGTACATCACCAAGCACAATGCCGAGCCGTACATCACCAAGCACAATGCTGAGCCGTACATCACCAAGCACAATGCCGAGCCATACATCACCAAGCACAATGCCGAGCCATACATCACCAAGCACAATGCCGAGCCGTACATCACCAAGCACAATGCCGAGCCATACATCACCAAGCACAATGCCGAGCCGTACATCACCAAGCACAATACCGAGCCATACATCACCAAGCACAATGCCGAGCCGTACATCACCAAGCACAATGCCGAGCCGTACATCACCGAGCACAATGCTGAGCCGTACATCACCGAGCACAATGCTGAGCCGTACATCACCAAGCACAATGCCGACCCATACACCACCAAGCACAATGCCGAGCCATACATCACCAAGCACAATGCCGAGCCGTACGTCACCCAGCACAATGCCGAGCCGTACGTTAACCAGCACAATGCCAAGCCGTACATCACCAAGCACAATGCCGAGCCATACATCACCAAGCACAATGCCGAGCCGTACGTCACCCAGCACAATGCCGAGCCGTACGTTAACCAGCACAATGCCAAGCCGTACATCACCAAGCACAATGCCAAGCCCTACATCACCAAGCACAATGCCGAGCCGTACATCACCAAGCACAGTGCTGAGCCGTACATCACCAAGCACAATGCCGAGCCATACATCACCAAGCAAAATGCCGAGCCATACATCACCAAGCACAATGCTGAGCCGTACACCACCAAGCACAATGCCGAGCCATACATCACCAAGCACAATGCTGAGCTGTACATCACCAAGCACAATGCCAAGCCATACATCACCAAGCACAATGCCGAGCCGTACATCACCAAGCACAATGCCGAGCCCTACATCACCAAGCACAATGCCGAGCCGTACATCACCAAGCACAATGCCGAGCTCTACATCACCAAGCACAATGCCGAGCCGTACATCACCAAGCACAATGCCGAGCCGTACATCACAAAGCACAATGCCGAGCTCTACATCACCAAGCACAATGCCGAGCCGTACATCACCAAGCACAATGCTGAGCCGTACATCACCAAGCACAATGCTGAGCCGTACACCACCAAGCACAATGCTGAGCCTTACATCACCAAGCACAATGCTGAGCCGTACATCACCAAGCACAATGCCGTACATTACCAAGCACAATGCTGAGCGTCGGATAGAGCAGTGTAAAACCACCACCAGACTCTGGAGGAGACGTGTTCTGAGCAGGGACAGATTGCACTTCTCTATGTCTGATGGAGGAGACTGGGTTTGGTGATGGAGGACGTTACCTCCTGACTGCATTGTTACCACTGTACAGATGGTGGAGGAGGATAATGCTCTGGGCTGTTATCAGGGGTCAGAAAGGTCCCTTAGTTTCAGTGATGGGAAATTTTAATTTTCAGCTCAAGACATTGTGGACAATCATACCTTCAGCTTTGTGGGAACAGTTTGGGGAAGACCCTTTTCTTTTCCCCATGACTGAGCCCAATGCACAAGCTCCATACAGACATGGAGGGGAGAACATGACGCCGCACAGAGCCCGGACCTCAGCCCCATCCACCATCTTTGGGAGATACCAGAGCGTATATTTAGGCCACACTATGAGACCCCTATAAAGACGGCCCTTACCTGGTGACGGATCTCTGTATGTGGGGTACAGGTCACTGCAGAATAGGTCTGTCCATGAAAAATGGGCTTCAGCATAAGAGGGCATAACAAGGTTGTGTGTGGAGGAGTCTATCATCACCTATTAAGTGCAAACATTAAGGTAATTAGTTAATTAGTAATAAAAGATAAGATCGGTCCCTAAACTTCATAATCATTAAATTAGCAAAACACAAATGTAACACAATGTTTATTCTTTAGGCATCTGCAGCCACACGAGTGCTGTACACTGGGGGCACCATTGCTGGGATTGCGGCAGTGAGAGGGGAGAAATGACGTCTGTGAGACACAGTCCATGTACCGGCCATAATGCACAGACAACAACTAAGCAATGGAGTAAAACCTGGGGTAAAAATCCAGGAACGTATAAAAACAAAAGTGTTTTAGTGCCGAAAAAAAGAATTTTGCAATATTTGGGGCAGAAAAGAAGTAAAACACAGAAACTACATGAATAAATCTGCACTTATCTTCATGTGACGAGTTATTGGCTGCAGGTGCCAGGAGTCAACACTGACGTTCCCGCCATTAACAAACACCTGTATTTTCTTACAGAAAAATCTCCAAAAATTGTGCTACAACGGATACAGAGATGACGGCACTAACACAGCGCCACCAGATAAAAAAGACCTGAAGACACAGCGCCACCAGATAAAAGGCCTGAAGACACAGCGCCACCAGATAAAAGGCCTGAAGACACAGCGCCGCCAGAAAAAAAAGACCTGGAGACACCGCACCGCCAGATAAAAGACCTGGAGACACAGCACCACCAGATAAAAGGCCTGAAGATATAGCACCACCAGATAAAAGGCCTGAATACACAGCGCCACCAGATAAAAGGCCTGAAGACACAGCGCCGCCAGATAAAAAGCCTGAAGACACAGTGCCACCAGATAAAAGGCCTGAAGACACAGCACCACCAGATAAAAGGCCTGAAGACACAGCACCACCAGATAAAAGGCCTGAAGACACAGCGCCGCCAGAAAAAAAGACCTGGAGACACCGCACCGCCAGATAAAAAGCCTGAAGACACCGCACCGCCAGATAAAAGGCCTGAAGACACAGCACCACCAGATAAAAGGCCTGAAGACACAGCACCACCAGATAAAAGGCCTGAAGACACAGCACCACCAGATAAAAGGCCTGAAGACACAGCATCACCAGATAAAAGGCCTGAAGACACAGCACCACCAGATAAAAGGCCTGAAGACACAGCGCCGCCAGAAAAAAAAGACCTGGAGACACCGCACCGCCAGATAAAAGGCCTGAAGACACAGCGCCACCAGATAAAAGGCCTGAAGACACAGCACCGCCAGATAAAAGGCCTGAAGACACAGCGCCACCAGATAAAAGGCCTGAAGACACAGCGCCGCCAGAAAAAAAAGACCTGGAGACACCGCACCGCCAGATAAAAGGCCTGAAGACACAGCGCCACCAGATAAAAGGCCTGAAGACACAGCACCACCAGAAAAAAGGCCTGAAGACACAGCGCCACCAGATAAAAAGCCTGAAGACACAGCGCCACCAGAAAAAAGGCCTGAAGACACAGCGCCACCAGAAAAAAAAGGCCTGAAGACACAGCGCCACCAGATAAAAGGCCTGAAGACACAGCGCCACCAGATAAAAGGCCTGAAGACACAGCGCCACCAGATAAAAGGCCTGAAGACACAGCGCCACCAGAAAAAAGGCCTGAAGACACAGCGCCACCAGAAAAAAAGCCTGAAGACACAGCACCACCAGAAAAAAAAGGCCTGAAGACACAGCGCCACCAGAAAAAAGGCCTGAAGACACAGCACCACCAGAAAAAAAAGGCCTGAAGACACAGCGCCACCAGATAAAAAGCCTGAAGACACAGCGCCACCAGAAAAAAGGCCTGAAGACACAGCACCGCTAGATAAAAGGCCTGAAGACACAGCACCACCAGATAAAAGGCCTGAAGACACAGCGCCACCAGATAAAAAGCCTGAAGAAACAGCGCCACCAGATAAAAGGCCTGAAGACACAGCGCCACCAGATAAAAGGCCTGAAGACACAGCTCCACCAGATAAAAGGCCTGAAGACACAGTGCCACCAGATAAAAGACCTGAAGACACAGCGCCACCAGATAAAAGTAATGAAGACACAGCACCACCAGATAAAAGGCCTGAAGATACAGTGCCACCAGATAAAAGACCTGAAGACACATCACCAACAGATAAAAGGCCTGAAGACACATCACCAACAGATAAAAGGCCTGGAGACACAGCACCCCCAGATAAAAGGCCTGAAGACACAGTGCCACCAGATAAAAGACCTGAAGACACATCACCAACAGATAAAAGGCCTGAAGACACAGCACCACCAGATAAAAGGCCTGAAGACACAGCACCACCAGATAAAAGGCCTGAAGACACAGCACCACCAGATAAAAGGCCTGAAGACACAGCGCCACCAGATAAAAGGCCTGAAGACACAGCACCAACAGATAAAAGGCCTGAAGACACAGCACCACCAGATAAAAGACCTGAAGACACAGCGCCACCAGATAAAAGGCCTGAAGACACAGCGCCGCCAGATAAAAGGTCTGAAGACACAGCGCCGCCAGATAAAAGGCCTGAAGACACAGCGCCACCAGATAAAAGGCCTGAAGACACAGCACCAACAGATAAAAGGCCTGAAGACACAGCACCACCAGATAAAAGACCTGAAGACACAGCGCCGCCAGATAAAAAGCCTGAAGACACAGCGCCGCCAGATAAAAGGTCTGAAGACACAGCGCCGCCAGATAAAAGGCCTGAAGACACAGCGCCGCCAGATAAAAGGCCTGAAGACACAGCACCACCAGATAAAAGGCCTGAAGACAGCGCCACCAGATAAAAGGCCTGAAGACACAGCGCCGCCAGATAAAAGGCCTGAAGACACAGCGCCACCAGATAAAAGGCCTGAAGACACAGCACCACCAGATAAAAGGCCTGAAGACACAGCGCCACTAGATAAAAGGCCTGAAGACACAGCACCACCAGATAAAAGGCCTGAAGACACAGCACCACCAGATAAAAGGCCTGAAGACACAGCACCACCAGATAAAAGGCCTGAAGACACAGTGCCACCAGATAAAAGGCCTGAAGATACAGCACCACCAGATAAAAGGCCTGAAAACAAGGCACCACCAGATAAAAGGCCTGAAGACACAGCACCACCAGATAAAAGGCCTGAAGACACAGCACCACCAGATAAAAGGCCTGAAGACAGCACCACCAGATAAAAGGCCTGAAGACACAGCACCACTAGATAAAAGGCCTGAAGACACAGCGCCGCCAGATAAAAGGCCTGAAGACACAGCGCCACCAGATAAAAGGCCTGAAGACACAGCGCCACCAGATAAAAGGCCTGAAGACACAGCACCACCAGATAAAAGGCCTGAAGACACAGTGCCACCAGATAAAAGGCCTGAAGATACAGCACCACCAGATAAAAGGCCTGAAAACAAGGCACCACCAGATAAAAGACCTGAAGACACAGCGCCACCAGATAAAAGGCCTGAAGATACAGCGCCACCAGATAAAAGGCCTGAAAACAAGGCACCACCAGATAAAAGGCCTGAAGACACAGCACCACCAGATAAAAGGCCTGAAGACACAGCACCACCAGATAAAAAGCCTGAAGATACAGCACCACCAGATAAAAGGCCTGAAAACAAGGCACCACCAGATAAAAGGCCTGAAGACACAGCACCACCAGATAAAAGGCCTGAAGACACAGCACCACCAGATAAAAGGCCTGAAGACACAGCACCACCAGATAAAAGGCCTGAAGACACAGCGCTGCCAGATAAAAGGCCTGAAGATACAGCACTACCAGATAAAAGGCCTGAAAACAAGGCACCACCAGATAAAAAGCCTGAAGACACAGCACCACCAGATAAAAGGCCTGAAGACACAGCGCCACCAGATAAAAGGCCTGAAGACACAGCTCCACCAGATAAAAGGCCTGAAGACACAGTGCCACCAGATAAAAGACCTGAAGACACAGCACCACCAGATAAAAGTAATGAAGACACAGCACCCCCAGATAAAAGGCCTGAAGACACAGTGCCACCAGATATAAGACCTGAAGACACATCACCAACAGATAAAAGGCCTGAAGACACAGCACCACCAGATAAAAGGCCTGAAGACACAGCACCACCAGATAAAAGGCCTGAAGACACAGCACCACCAGAAAAAAGGCCTGAAGACACAGCACCACCAGATAAAAGACCTGAAGACACAGCGCCACCAGATAAAAGGCCTGAAGACACAGCACCAAGAGATAAAAGGCCTGAAGACACAGCACCACCAGATAAAAGGCCTGAAGACACAGCGCCACCAGATAAAAAGCCTGAAGACACAGCGCCGCCAGATAAAAGGCCTGAAGACACAGCGCCGCCAGATAAAAGGCCTGAAGACACAGCGCCGCCAGATAAAAAGCCTGAAGACACAGCGCCGCCAGATAAAAGGCCTGAAGACACAGCGCCGCCAGATAAAAGGCCTGAAGACACAGCACCACCAGATAAAAGGCCTGAAGACAGCGCCACCAGATAAAAGGCCTGAAGACACAGCGCCGCCAGATAAAAGGCCTGAAGACACAGCGCCACCAGATAAAAGGCCTGAAGACACAGCACCACCAGATAAAAGGCCTGAAGACACAGCGCCACCAGATAAAAGGCCTGAAGACACAGCACCACCAGATAAAAGGCCTGAAGACACAGCACCACCAGATAAAAGGCCTGAAGACACAGCACCACCAGATAAAAGGCCTGAAGACACAGCGCCACCAGATAAAAGGCCTGAAGACACAGCTCCACCAGATAAAAGGCCTGAAGACACAGTGCCACCAGATAAAAGACCTGAAGACACAGCACCACCAGATAAAAGGCCTGAAAACAAGGCACCACCAGATAAAAGGCCTGAAGACACAGCACCACCAGATAAAAGGCCTGAAGACACAGCACCACCAGATAAAAGGCCTGAAGACACAGCACCACCAGATAAAAGGCCTGAAGACACAGCGCTGCCAGATAAAAGGCCTGAAGATACAGCACTACCAGATAAAAGGCCTGAAAACAAGGCACCACCAGATAAAAAGCCTGAAGACACAGCACCACCAGATAAAAGGCCTGAAGACACAGCGCCACCAGATAAAAGGCCTGAAGACACAGCTCCACCAGATAAAAGGCCTGAAGACACAGTGCCACCAGATAAAAGACCTGAAGACACAGCACCACCAGATAAAAGTAATGAAGACACAGCACCCCCAGATAAAAGGCCTGAAGACACAGTGCCCTCAGATATAAGACCTGAAGACACATCACCAACAGATAAAAGGCCTGAAGACACAGCACCACCAGATAAAAGGCCTGAAGACACAGCACCACCAGATAAAAGGCCTGAAGACACAGCACCACCAGAAAAAAGGCCTGAAGACACAGCACCACCAGATAAAAGACCTGAAGACACAGCGCCACCAGATAAAAGGCCTGAAGACACAGCACCAAGAGATAAAAGGCCTGAAGACACAGCACCACCAGATAAAAGGCCTGAAGACACAGCGCCACCAGATAAAAAGCCTGAAGACACAGCGCCGCCAGATAAAAGGCCTGAAGACACAGCGCCGCCAGATAAAAGGCCTGAAGACACAGCGCCGCCAGATAAAAAGCCTGAAGACACAGCGCCGCCAGATAAAAGGCCTGAAGACACAGCGCCACCAGATAAAAGGCCTGAAGACACAGCACCACCAGATAAAAGGCCTGAAGACAGCGCCACCAGATAAAAGGCCTGAAGACACAGCGCCGCCAGATAAAAGGCCTGAAGACACAGCGCCACCAGATAAAAGGCCTGAAGACACAGCACCACCAGATAAAAGGCCTGAAGACACAGCGCCACCAGATAAAAGGCCTGAAGACACAGCACCACCAGATAAAAGGCCTGAAGACACAGCACCACCAGATAAAAGGCCTGAAGACACAGCACCACCAGATAAAAGGCCTGAAGACACAGTGCCACCAGATAAAAGGCCTGAAGATACAGCACCACCAGATAAAAGGCCTGAAAACAAGGCACCACCAGATAAAAGGCCTGAAGACACAGCACCACCAGATAAAAGGCCTGAAGACACAGCACCACCAGATAAAAGGCCTGAAGACAGCACCACCAGATAAAAGGCCTGAAGACACAGCACCACTAGATAAAAGGCCTGAAGACACAGCGCCGCCAGATAAAAGGCCTGAAGACACAGCGCCACCAGATAAAAGGCCTGAAGACACAGTGCCACCAGATAAAAGGCCTGAAGATACAGCACCACCAGATAAAAGGCCTGAAAACAAGGCACCACCAGATAAAAGACCTGAAGACACAGCGCCACCAGATAAAAGGCCTGAAGATACAGCGCCACCAGATAAAAGGCCTGAAAACAAGGCACCACCAGATAAAAGGCCTGAAGACACAGCACCACCAGATAAAAGGCCTGAAGAGACAGCACCACCAGATAAAAAGCCTGAAGATACAGCACCACCAGATAAAAGGCCTGAAAACAAGGCACCACCAGATAAAAGGCCTGAAGACACAGCACCACCAGATAAAAGGCCTGAAGACACAGCGCCACCAGATAAAAGGCCTGAAGACACAGCACCACCAGATAAAAGGCCTGAAGACACAGCACCACCAGATAAAAGGCCTGAAGACACAGTGCCACCAGATAAAAGGCCTGAAGACACAGCACCACCAGATAAAAGGCCTGAAGACACAGCGCTGCCAGATAAAAGGCCTGAAGATACAGCACTACCAGATAAAAGGCCTGAAAACAAGGCACCACCAGATAAAAGGCCTGAAGACACAGCACCACCAGATAAAAGGCCTGAAGACACAGCGCCACCAGATAAAAGGCCTGAAGATATAGCACCACCAGATAAAAGGCCTGAAGATACAGCGCCACCAGATAAAAGGCCTGAAGACACAGCACCACCAGATAAAAGGCCTGAAGACACAGTGCCACCAGATAAAAGGCCTGAAGACACAGCACCACCAGATAAAAGGCCTGAAGACACAGCACCATCAGATAAAAGGCCTGAAGACACAGCACCACCAGATAAAAGGCCTGAAGATACAGCGCCACCAGATAAAAGGCCTGAAGACACAGCACCACCAGATAAAAGGCCTGAAGACACAGTCATGTAGTTGCAAAAAAAATGTTAAGTTCTTGGAAGAAGGGATATTAAAAAATGGAAGCGAAAAAATTAAAAAAAAAAATCGTCGGTGAAGGTTCCACCTCTTTTTCCAGATTTAGTTTTGCCAGGATTATTGTGACATTAGTGGTAAATAAGGGAGTATTCAGGGTAATGTAACTCCACAATTACACGATGATCCTCTCCAGCAATTGATACCATCATGCAGAACACAAACACTGTATTGTCCCCACATCGGCGCGGTCTGTGTCATCGTCCCCCGCCCGCTGTCACCGCACACACACCAAGATGTTTTTCTATCAGGATTATAAGAGGCATCAATGTCTGAGCGCTGGGAGGATAATCCTCAGACCCCGAGGATGCTGCTAATACACACATTTAGGACTATGGATCCTATACAAAATTCTGCAAAACACATCAGCCTGTTATTGTCGATGCTGAGGTCAAAAAAGCAAGAAAGTGAGCCGGCGATGAAAGAGACAATCAATTCTATGCGTCCTAATAAGTATTTAAGACCAAAGCTGGCGGTGATAACCTCTGCTAGCCTGCTCGCTGGCTTCTTTGATCACATGTTGTAAGGAAACCAATCACTGTCTTCTGCTTCTCTCATTTTTAGGCTGGAGGAAATTGTCTACCTATGCCAACTATAGTTTATGCTGTGTTAGTCTGTGCAGCCTGAAGACTGGTGTGAGCATCGCCAGTCTGGATGAATCAGGACCAAGAACCTCCGGTACTTCCCGCTGCCCGAGGTTGGGCCGAACCGAGCCCACTGCCCTTATCCTCTGCAGAATATGATCCATCATCAGCTCCTTGTGTGATTAGTAAATGCGGCAGAATTTATCTCACAACCTGGTAATTATATCCCTGTCCTGTTACTACTGCTGCGGCCGCTCTATGTATCCAGCTGTGTTATAGGATATTTAGCGTCAAACAAACCTGCGTCAGAAACGTCATTCACTCAACACAGAATTGTTTTGTGCAACGCAGATCTCAAAATCATTACAGATTCTGGAGCTGACTGACGTTCAGCCCATATTATACTCCAGAGCTGCACTCACTATTCTACTGGTGGATTCACTGTGGACATACATTACTGATCCTGAGTTACCCCCTGTATTATACTCCAGAGCTGCACTATTCTGCTGGTGCAGTCACTGTGTACATACATTACATCACTGATCCTGTACTGATCCTGAGTTACCTCCTGTATTATACTCCAGAGCTGCACTCACTATTCTGCTGGAGTCACTATGTACATACATTACATTACTGATCCTGTATTATACTCCAGAGCTGCACTCACTATTCTGCTGGTGCAGTCACTGTGTACATACATTACTGATCCTGAGTTACCTCCTGTATTATACTCCAGAGCTGCACTCACTATTCTGCTGGTGCAGTCACTGTGTACATACATTACTGATCCTGAGTTATCTCCTGTATTATACTGCAGAGCTGCACTCACTATTCTGCTGGTGCAGTGACTGTGTACATACATTACATTACTGATCCTGTATTATACTCCAGAGCTGCACTCACTATTCTGCTGGTGCAGTCACTGTGTACATACATTACATTACTGATCCTGAGTTACCTCCTGTATTATACCCCAGAGCTGCACTCACTATTCTGCTGGTGCAGTCACTGTGTACATACATTACATTACTGATCCTGAGTTACATCCTGTATTATACTCCGGAGCTGCACTCACTATTCTGCTGGAGTCACTATGTACATACATTACATTACTGATCCTGTATTATACTCCAGAGCTGCACTCACTATTCTGCTGGTGCAGTCACTGTGTACATACATTACTGATCCTAAGTTACCTCCTGTATTATACCCCAGAGCTGCACTCACTATTCTGCTGGTGCAGTCACTGTGTACATACATTACATTACTGATCCTGAGTTACCTCCTGTATTATACTCCAGAGCTGCACTCACTATTCTGCTGGTGCAGTGACTGTGTACATACATTACATTGTCATTTCACTTCCTATGTCAGGTGGCAATGCTGCACCTAGTGGTGATATGATGGTACTGCATTGCATTTGAAATACCAGAAAGCGCTGAGCAGACATAAGCCTCCGATTCCCGCTGATTACACACATTATTATACATTATCTCCACTTCGTTGTGGCCTCTTGTTGTCAAAAGTAAACAGCGAGTGATGTTTTGTAGCTGTGAATGAGTGCATTGTTTTTCACGCCTACTAAAAGGTCATTTACCATTGCGCGGTTTTAATCCGGTTTAATGAGGTTGGAGACGCCGATAACTGGATGTAATCAACACATTAATCACATTTAACGTCTATTATGGGCTAAACACAAAAGTACAGTAAGTCCCAAACCTCCATTTAAAGGGGTTGTGTGAGGTGATGAAAACATGGCGGCTTTCACCCTGGAACATAGCCACCCGCTACACTGTTTCCCAAATCACATATGTGGCGCCCTGGACAAGCCAGGTTGTCACAGGTACTGCAACAACACACCCCACACCCCGGATAGGAACATCTAAGTCACACACAAATCCTTGTTGCCTCCCTCCAGGGGCTGATGTCCACACCAGGGGGTGGAGCCAGGTGGTTGGCTCCTCCCACCGAGGAGTTCACAGTCCTGGAGGCGGGAAAGAAGGTCAGATAGTGAAAAGGAGTTCAGAGTGTGAGTTAGGGAAGTAGTAGTGGAGGAACTGACTGGCCATGTCCGGGTACGTGGCCCGGGCACCTTAGAGCAAGGTTGGCAGACGGTGGTGACCGTCTGCAGGAGAGGCCGATTGACGCACAACCGTAAGGACCGGGGACGGGCGGTGGCCCGCCGGTACCGGATAGGGGAGCGAAGAGAAGCCAGCACCATCCGGCAGGGCCTACGGACCCCGACCAGGCTAGGAGTCGCCGTTAAACCGGTCAAATCCATCAGCGACGGGAACCTCCGGGGTTTCCCAGCAGTAAAGACCCGACTGAAGGCAACCGTCCAAACCGTGAGGGAGATAAAGCTACCGCCAGAGCTAGAGCTCCCAGGGCCAGAGCCTGCGGGCAAACAGGGGCTCCCTTAGCCAACATACCGCTGGGGAGCGGGTTACCGGTGGGAAGCTATCGGGGCTGAGAACACAACACCGGTGCAGGGAGAGACAGTTACCGCCAACCTACCGGGAGTGACCGTCGCAGCCGTCTGTGGGACTCGTCCATCCAGCCATTTGTTTTACCAGAGACTCCGTGTACGTTACTGGCTGAGTAAGTACCACCGTGCCGTGCGGCACAGCGCTGCCCCCGCGACCCTGCACCTCACCAGGCTCCGCAATCCACCTTACAGACAACAACTCCAGGCCCCGGGACTAAAAAAATCCGCCTACCCACGGAGGGGAGAGAAACATCCCAGCTGCTCCCTGTCATCGCTCCCGGGACCCCCGTACAGAGCAGCGGTGGTGCCCCAACCTCACCACAACCGTGGGTGGCATCACAAACCGACCTCCCAAACACCAACAAAACACCCCTTTCACTCACGGGCGAGGAGCGCCGCTCGAGTCCCCGGATCCGGCCCACCGCTCGAGCCACCGAGCAGCCGTAGCAGCAGCGCCGGACCCGAGCGTGGGGAGCGCAGCCGCCCGCGACACATACAGCCCCTTTAATTAGGTGTTTGCCAGAGAACAATGTTCTAGTGGAGGCTCCTAAATATGCAGCAGACTTGGTATCATTACTAAAACATAACACCTCTATATACAGTGGATAACGCAGGATCCGCCATTCACAATAGGGGATATCACAGCTCACCTCCTCCTCCTGTACAATGACTAATAACATCTCTAAATACAGCTGATTACACAGTTTACACCTTTCGCAATAGGTGATGTCACAGCTCACCTCCTCCTCCTGTACAATGACTGATAACACCTCTATATTAAGTATATAAAGTAGATAACAGGATCCACCATTCACAATAGGCAATATCACAGCTCACCTCCTCCTCCTGTACAGTGATTGATAAAACCCTCTATATATAGTAGATAACACAAGATCCACCATTCACGATAGATTATATTAAAGGTCACCTCCTCCTCTTGTGCAATGACTGATAACACCCCTATATACAGTACATAATACAGGAGCCACCATTCACAATAGGTGATATCACAGTTCACCTCCCCCCCCCTACAATGACTGATAACACCTGTATATACAGTAGAAAACACAGAATCCACCATTCACAACAGGTGATGTCACAGCTCACCTCCTCCTATACAATGACTGATAACACCTCTATGTATAGTAGACAAAACAGTATCCACCATACACAATAGTTGATATCATAGCTCACCTCCTCCTCTACAATGTACTCATCATTCCTTTATATACAGTATATAATACAGGAACCAACATTAACAAATAACACAGGATCCACCATTCACAATAGTTTATATCACAGCTCACCTCCTCCTATACAATGACTGATAACACCTCTATATATAGTTGATTATACAGGATCCACCATTCACAATAGGTGATGTCATAACTCACCTCCTCCTCCTGTATAATGACTAATAACACCTCTATATACAGTAGATAACACAAGATCCACCATTCACAATAAGTCATATTACAGCTCACCTCCCCCTGTACAATGATTGATAACACCTCTATATACAGTAGATAACACAGGATCCATCATTCACAATAGGTGATGTCACAGTTCACCTCCTCCTCCTGTACAATGTCTGATAACAGCTCTATATGCAATATATCACAAAAGATCCACCATTCACAATAGGTGATGTCACAGCTCACTTCCTCCCCCCTCCTGTACAATGACCGATAACACTTCTATATACAGATATTACCAAGATCCACCATTCACAATAGGTGATGTCACAGCTCACCTCCTCCCCCTCCTATGCAATGACCGATAACACTTCTATATACAGATATTACCAAGATCCACCATTCACAATAGGTGATGTCACAGCTCACCTCCTTCTCCATTCACAATGCTCTTTGAGCAAGTGAGTAACAATTTTGGATTCTTGTTTAATATATATACAGTATATAGTGATATAAGATTAAAAAATGTGTAAAATGTTAAAAAATGCATTTAACACAAAATCTTGATGTAAACAATAGTTCATTTTCTGTGCTGTTATTGCTGCTTATTCCACTGGAGCAGACATTCCTGTATCTACAATACAGGGTAATATTGTGGTACCGTGTTAGCCAGAAAAATCAATTGAAATACTATGTCCCAAGAATGATAAAAGTATTTTAGGAGTGATACCTTTATAGGCTAACCAGAAAAATGATATTAGCAGCTTTCAGAGCACAGAGGCTCCTTCTTCAGGCAAATTACAAATGAATTACTGAGACCAAACACAACATTTAAATGTTTGGTCTCAGTAATTCATTTGTAAATTGCCTGAAGAAGGAGCCTCTGTGCTCTGAAAGCTGCTAATATCATTCTTCTGGTTAGCCTATAAAGGTATCACTCCTAAAATACTTTTATCATTCTTGGGACATAGTATTTCAATTGATTCCTGTATCTAGAAACACGTCTGTTGGCAGGAAAAATGTAGCATAAAAAATATGCATTTTATCCTTTATGCTTTTGATGTGTATTTTTAATGCATTGTTCCTAATATGTTCAAATAGATGTAAAATGCTCCAAAACTCTGAAATCTACAAATAAAAAATAAGCAACTTATAACTCAGCTGGGATTGGAAAATTCTGGGATTTTTGCATAAAAAACAAGCAGGAAAAACGCAAGGTGTGAACATACGCTAAGTGTATGGAAGATAAAAAAAAGTGCAAAAATGAAAAAATCAACGATTTTGGCACTTGGTAATTTTTTTTCCTTTGTATCCAAAAAAATTACACTGCAGAATGACGTGTGGTGACGTTTCTGGTGATTGACCCTTCATCAGGCTAGAATAGGATGTGGATGTAAGTGTATTCCCTGGAAGGAAAAAGAAATATCCCCCCATATATGAGGGGATCGCCGGGCTGTATGGACCTGTAGGGGAGAGGGGAAGTTAGTAAAACCCAGGGGTGCGAGGAGCAGTGGATGTAGAGGGGTGCGGTTTACTGGCAAAAAAATCTACTTTTGATTGTGGTTTTCACATGTATTGCCCAGTTTCCAGGACTGTTGGGGCATTTCCAGGACTATTGGGGCATTTCCAGAACTGTTGGGGCATTTCCAGGACTGTTGGGGCATTTCCAAGACTAGTGGGGCATTTCCAGGACTGTTGGGGCATTTCCAGAACTTTTGGGACATTTCCAGGACTATTGGGGCATTTCCAGGACTATTGGGGCATTTCCAGAACTGTTGGGGCATTTCCAGGACTATTGGGGCATTTCCAGAACTGTTCGGGCATTTCCAGGACTATTGGGGCATTTCCAGGACTGTTGGGGCATTTCCAGAACTGTTGGGGCATTTCCAGGACTATTGGGGCATTTCCAGAACTGTTGGGACATTTCCAGGACTGTTGGGGCATTTCCAGGACTGTTGGGGCATTTCCAGGACTGTTGGGGGATTTCCAGGACTATTGGGGCATTTCCAGGACTATTGGAGCATTTCCAGGACTGTTGGGGCATTTCCAGGACTATTGGGGCATTTCCAGGACTGTTGGGGCATTTCCAGGACTGTTGGCAGCCGTAGAGTCGGGTCCTGCACTCTGCTCACCATTCTATGGACAGGACTGATGGAAAAATATGGGAAGAACCCGTCTAGATAACACATATCTCCTGTGGGACATCCCCCCGAGGTTTGTGTTCTGCAGATTTTTCCTCCTTTACTTCCTGATACGTCCTGGAATATTCCAAATGTAAATGTTTCACACTCAGTAATTATTTGGTTTAATGAAGTTGACAAGATAATTTGCGTCCTTGTGCGGTTACACCATGCAAAGCAGACAGATGGCACTGACAGCGGGGGGCAGGCTGCTACTAGTCCTCCGTATGGGATGACCCGCGAGAAGCTGCACCCCGCGGGTCACACATTGCGCCGACCACGGAAAACAACTCCAATATTAAGACATTTAAATCACTGGTCAAAAAAAAAATCTGTTTTTTATTCCTCTTTCTGGATGGTTTTCAAAGTCGTGAAATGCGTCAATTTTCTGAGCCTCAAAGTCGTGAAACGCGCCAGTTTTGGGTTTTTAGAACACAGATATCTTACTTTTTGTTTTCTTATTCCCCTGTTACAAAAAATGGATCTTATGATTCTTGATTCCTCTTTCTGGATGTTTTTCAAAGTCGTGAAATGTGTTAATTTTCTGATTGTAAAAGTCGTGAAACGCGCCAGTTTTGTATTTTTATGACTTTTTTTTTACTCATCCAGCCTTTACAAAATCAAAAACCTCCTTATCCTTCCTTTGGCAAAATAACATGAGATTTTACAGGACGACTTATTTATTTTTAACAAAACATATTAATATATTAAATTAATATTAAAATATTTAAAAAAATATTTGACAACATGAGATACAGTTTGGTTGGAGGGAAAAATTATGAAAAAAACAAAATTAATTTCTGCCATCTTTATACTTTTTTTGGGTGTGGGTGTTGTGTACACGGTGCTCACTTTACGGTATAAATAATATGTTACCTTTATTTTGCGTGTCGCGGTGATATCAATTTTTTCACATTTTATTATTTTAGATTTTTTTCATATTTTAATATGTTTTTTTCATCTTTTCCACATTGTAAATGGTTAAAAATAATTGGGGTGACACCATAACTTTTTTTTATATTTTTATAGAAGCTGTGAGGCCTTTTTTGTATGGAATAAGTTGTGGTTTTCATTTGTACCTTTTTGGGGGAAAAAAATACTTTTTTTTTTTTTTTTTTTAGGGAAGCAAATAAAATAAAATTCTGTGCTGACATCCATCTTATTGTGGAATTCACAGTCCAGGAAAAAAAAACATTCATTTTTTTAACTTTTTAGTTGTGTGAGCACTTTTTTTTTATTTTGTTGATTTATTTATCTTTTTTAATCAGATACATTTTTACTATCTTTTTGACATTCACAAAAAATGTATATATTGCAAAGCGAAATAATAAACCATTTATACCAAGACATAACAATTCCTCTCTCATTGATTTATTTTTTTACATAATAATAATAATAATAATAATAATAATAATAAAAAATAATAATAATAATCATATATAATTTAAGAATGTTAGCAAAACAAAACAAACAAAAAAAAACACCCCACAACGTGTTTGCTTCCACTTTGTCCCAAGACGGACATCCACAACTCAGGCCATCCAACAGTTAAAGGCCGTTCCTCCATCTGATGACCCCACCGTAACGTCTACATATAGGAATTCAAGACATGACCTTAGAATAAGGTCAGGAAAAAATGACACATAATAACCAATTTGTCTAAAAGCAACTAGAATAATGGCTAAGATCCATTCACCTATTAAAGAGTAAATTTTATTGTATAATAGAAAAATTCCAAATTCCAAACTTTTTCCAAAGGATTAAAATAATTATTTGGAATCTAAATCCTCTATTGAAGACCGTTCTATTGGGAGCGGGGTGCACTTTTATATACTAAGATTCACTGAGATATTATTAGAGTGTAGAATTTTAAGAAGTATCTATATATAACAATTGAAGTAATGAGCTCCTAATATATCAAGATGTCTTAATTATTTTAATCCTTTATAGTCAAAAAGTTTGGAATTTATTATTTCTATTAATGTAATACAATAAAAGTTATGTTTAAGGTAAATTGAGCTCGGGTATTAGTCTGTGTGCCTTTGGGCAAATTGGTTATTATGAGGCTCCTTTGTAGACCTAGCGCTACTTCATAATTGGTTATTATGAGGCTCCTATATAGACCTAGCGCTACTTCATAATTGGTTATTATGAGGCTCCTACGTAGACCAAGCGCCACATCATAATTGGTTATTATGAGGCTCCTATGTAGACCTAGCACCACTTCATAATTGGTTAATATGAGGCTCCTATGTAGACCAAGCGCCACATCATAATTCGTTAATATGAGGCTCCTATGTAGACCTAGCGCTACTTCATAATTGGTTATTATGAGGCTCCTATATAGACCTAGCGCTACTTCATAATTGGTTATTATGAGGCTCCTATATAGACCTAGCGCTACTTCATAATTGGTTATTATGAGGCTCCTACGTAGACCAAGCGCCACATCATAATTGGTTATTATGAGGCTCCTATGTAGACCTAGCGCCACTTCATAATTGGTTATTATGAGGCTCCTATGTAGACCTAGCACCACTTCATAATTCGTTAATATGAGGCTCCTATGTAGACCTAGCGCTACTTCATAATTGGTTAATATGAGGCTCCTATGTAGACCTAGCGCCACATCATAATTGGTTATTATGAGGCTCCTACGTAGAGTTAGCGTCACTTCTAAATTGGTTATTATGAGGCTCCTACGTAGACCTAGTGCCACTTCTAAATTGGTTATTATGAGGTACTTACGTAGACCTAGCGCCACTTCATAATTGGTTATTATGAGGTACTTACGTAGACCTAGCGCCACTTCATAATTGGTTATTATGAGGTACTTACGTAGACCTATCGCCACTTCATAATTGGTTAATATGAGGCTCCTATATAGACCAAGTGCCACTTCATAATTGGTTATTATGAGGCTCCTATGTAGACCTAGCGCCACTTCATAATTGGTTAATATGAGGCTCCTGCGTAGACCTTGCGCCACTTTATAATTGGGTATTACGAGGCTCCTACATAAACCTAGCGCCACTTCATAATTGATTATTGAGGCTCCTACGTAGACCAAGCGCCACTTCATAAATGAGGCTCCAAAGCAGACCTAGCGCCACTTTGAAAATTGTTTTTTATGAGGCTCCTACATAGAACTTTCACCACTTTCTCCACCTCGTTCTTCACAGGCTTTCACCATTGCACCCAGTAGGTAGTTTCAGATCTTTGTTACTCCAGCCCGGTTGGTCAGTGGTTGGCACTGTGGCACTGTTGCCTTGCAGCGCTGAGGTCCTGGGCTTGGCCAATTAAGAACTAGGTAGACCTAGTGCAAATTGGTTAGTAGAAAGCTCCTACGTAGACATAGTGCCACTTTGCACTGAGGTCTTCGGTTTGGCCAACTAAGAAGACAGTGGAGAGTCAATAAAACAACATGAGGGATCCAAGGAGCCTGTTGTTGGCCTGATGGTGGAACAGGACCAAGCATAGCTGCCGAGAAGGCCGTAGGTTGGAAAAATGATGGCGCTCGTGGAAGACAAGGATTTCCCACTGCTTCGTTCTAGGTTGAAAACTCAAACTGACTGTCCATAAACTCGTTGCCCCAACTTGGAAGCCGGCCACCACTCCATTCTGAATGGCCGGTGGGGGTCTCTGCGGTCGGACCACTTGCCATCAATCTATGGAGTGCACTGGTGACAACTTGTCAAGTTAGGACAATCTCTTAAGGGCTAAAATAAAGACCAAATATACAAAGTATACAAAGTATACATACATACATAGTGCCACATAATATCATCATAGAAAGAGCAAAATGGAGAATGAAAAACAGTATCAATGACGGGGCGAGGCGCTACAAGAAGATACATTTCTTAAAGGGACAGAAAACATAAAGCAGAAAGTATATAATATATGAGCCTCAATAAAAAGAGATAAGAGAGATAAGTAATAAATATATAGACTCGCCCTCCTTTTGGAGCATTAGGGGGCCTCTCTCTTTATGGCTCCTGTTAGGGTGATATATTGGGGTCACAGATGCTCACCTTACAGAAGATCGTAAAGTATCCAGAAAGCCTGAAGAAGACACCACGGTGTGCGCCGCGAATCCTCTGATGCAAAAGTGATGAACACTCGGCCGACGGTGAGCGCGGGAACAGGTTAGGTCGGTTCGGCAGGTTCCAGAGCACTCCCATTCTGTGACGGAGACGATGACTACTCCAGATACTGCTGAGAGCAAACCACAGGTCCAGAGGGGACCACGGACACCCATCAGTCTGCAGGACAACTACAACTCCCAGCATGGCCTGATGGTCTTTAAGGGAGGCTGAGATTTCTTGTTCCGGAACTGCTGGAGTTTCGGAGGCTCTAACTGGACTAGATAGAATGGGATTGCTTTCCTCCACGTTTGTGCTTCCATTGAAGTGAATGGAGCTGGGTTGCAGTACCACGCACAAACTATGGATGGGGGTGGCGCTGTTTGTGAAGTAAAACAGCCATGTTATCCTAACCCTGAAAAATCCCTTTAAATCCCAGACAATGTGTGATACATAGTGGAAGGTGTTTTTCATCCTCACCGTACATGGTGGGGATATGATGGTCATGATGGGCTGGGTCATGGTTATATCAAGTCATCTATTCACAGGATTGGGGTTCATTAGTGGTCTGACCTCTAAGATCCCCACTGCTTGGCAAAACGAGGTCATTCGTTCCGTGCGTCAAAGAAGCGACTGTCGCGCATGCGCAACTCAAAGTCTATAGGACGCATGAGGATCATGCACGACCAGGAGCGTAACTACACTAGGTGCAGGCCCTGGAGCCTAGGGGACCCCAAAACTCCAAAGACCAATGCTATTAAAGATTTGTGTTAATTGGGGGCCCTGTTGGAGCGTTTGC